>NW_006928455.1:5792-6373 GCF_000298275.1 Orycteropus afer afer
TCCATATTTGTATCCATTCCAAAGAAAGGGGATCCCACAGATTGTGGAAATTTTAGAACAATATCATTAATATCACACACAAGTAAGATCTTACTGAAGACAATTCAAAAACTTGCAGCAGTATATTGACAGAGAACTTCCAGAGGTGCAAGGTGGACTCAGAAGAGAATGTGGAACAAGGGATATCATAGCTGCTGTCAGATGGATTTTGGCTCAAGGCAAAGAATACCAGAAAGATGTTTATTTATGTTTTATTGACTATGCAAAGGCATTTGATTATGTGGATCATGACAAATTATGGGTAACATTGAGAAGAATGGGAATTCCTGAACTCTTGATTGTACTCATGAGGAACCTGTACCTTAACCAGGAGGCTGTCATTCAAACAGAACAAGGGGACACTAAATGGTTTAAAATCAAGAAGAAAGTACATCAGGGTTGTATCCTTTCCCCGTACTTATTCAATCTATATGGTGAGAAAATAATCTGAGAAGCTGGACTAGATGAAGAAAAATGTGGCATCAGGATTGGAGGAAGCATCATTAACAACCTGAGATATGCAGACGATACAACTTTGCTTG
>NW_006928456.1:0-611 GCF_000298275.1 Orycteropus afer afer
GTACTTGTGAGAAGTGATGCTCTGGGTGATTGGATATTTGATACTTTTCTGAAATTTTGTCAGAATGAGGAGTATAAGGAAGCTGGTTGGTTGGTCCTACTTACACTGGATAAATTGGGGAAAGTGAGATGGGCTCAAAGCTGCTGAATCTTGGTTTAAGCACTGCAAAGAAGACTTCAATGCTTCCAGCTGTGCTCTGAAAGAAAGGCTTATAGCTTCTACTAACAGAGTTGATATAGCTGAAAAACATACCCAGAGTCTTATTGTAAGAGTAGCTGAATTACAACGCCAGCTAAATTGCCAACTCAGAACAGTGTCTACCATTAAAGTGAAGGCATTGATTGGACAAAAATGGGATCCTGCAACCTGGAATGGGGACATATGAATAGATGATCAGGAGGATCAGGATATGGAGCCTGTAAATTCTATTGAATCCCTCCCATCTGAATGGATTACTGTAATACCATTATCTCCTCCCCCTCAGTTTGATGGGACTAGCCAAACTGGTCCTGCTGAGTCTTTGTTTGAGGCAGAGGCCATGGAAGACATTCCTGAATGCTCTCAGGAACTGCCTCAACCACCCACTGTTTTTACCAGACCCATAACTAAAG
>NW_006928456.1:711-1277 GCF_000298275.1 Orycteropus afer afer
GGTGTGGGATAATGGTGCAAGGAATGTAAGATTGGATAAGTCTGAGTTTATTGATTTAGGCCCACTAAGTATGGATTCTTCATTCAATGTCTCAGTTTGAGAGGTTAGGAAATGACCTAATAGTTTATTTTGTTGGCTTACTGAGGCATAGATTATGCGGTGGCCTACCTTAAGTCAAGTTGAAGTACCAGACCTGCCTTGGTTTAATGTAGAAGAAGGTAACCAGAGGCTTAGGGAAATTGGCCTGTTAGAATGGATCTCTCAGATTAGACCCCTAGAGCCAGAAATGAAGAGTCCAGAAGACACACCTTTCACCAGTACTGTGAGGAATAAATTTGTGAAGGGGGCTCCACCATCCTTGAAGACTGCTGTGATTGCTATTTTATGTAAACCTGATTTGACAATGGGAATTGCCCTAATTGAAATAAGACACTTACATATGATGGGGCTGACTGGACCCTGTGGTAGTAGAGGCCAAGTGGCAGCAGTTAATCGACAAAGTCAAGGTGGGCATGGTTACCATAGTGGACAGCAGAGTTGAAACACTAATCAGAATAGTCTGACTC
>NW_006928456.1:3066-4341 GCF_000298275.1 Orycteropus afer afer
CGCCTAACCATGGGCCACCAAGTCACCGTGAGGCCTGAGCTACCCATCATGAACTGGGTGTTGTCTGACCCACAGAGTCATAAAGTTGGATGTGCACAGCAGCACTCTATCATTAAATGGAAGTGGTATATCAGAGATCGGGCTCGAGCAGGACCTGAAGGCACAAGTAAGTTGCAGGAGGAAATGGCTCAAATGCCTATGGTCTCCAGTCCAGTCACATTATCTTCCCTGTACCACTCTGCACCTATGGCCTCATGGGGAGTTCCTTATGATCAGTTGACTGAGGAAGAGAAAACTCGTGCCTGGTTTACAGACAGTTCTGCGTGATATGCAGGCACCACTCAAAAATGGACAGCAGTGGCACTACAGCCCCTTTCTGGGACTTCCTTAAAGGACAGTGGTCAAGGGAAATCTTCCCAATGGCCATAACTTTGAGCCATGCATATGGCTGTTTACTTTGCATGGAACAAGAAATGGCCAGATGTGCAATCATATATGGATTCATGGGCTGTGGCTAACAGCTTAGCTGGATGGTCTGGGACTTGGAAGGAGCATGATTGTAAGATTGGTAATAAGGAGGTATGGGGAAGAGGTATGTGGATAGATCTCTCTGAATGGGCCAAAGGAGTAGAGATATTTGTGTCTCATGTGAATGCCCACCAAAATGTGACCTCGGCAGAGGAGGACTTTAGCAATCAGGTGGATAGGATGACACATTCAGTGTAAACCAGCCATCCTTTTTCCCCAGCTACTCCTGTCATTGCTCAATGGGCTCATGAACAAAGTGGCCATGGTGGCAGGTATGGAGGTTGTGCATGGGCTCAGCAACACAGACTCCCACTTCCCAAACCTGATTTGGCTACTGCCACTGCTGAGTGCTCAATCTGCCAACAGCAGAGACTAACACTGAGTCCACGATATGGAACCATTCCTCGGGGTGATAGACCAGCAATGTGGTCTCAGGTTGATTACATTGGACCACTTCCATCATGGAAAGGACTTCATTTTGTTCTTAGTGGAATAGATACTTATTCTGGATATGGATTTGCCTTCCCTGCACACAATGCTTCTCCTAAAACTACCATCCATGGACTTACAGAATGCCTTATCCACCATCATGGCATCCCACACAGCATTGCTTCAGATCAAGGGACTCATTTTACAGCTCACGAAGTGCGGCAATGGGCTCATGCTCATGGAATTCACTGGTCTTACCATGTTCCCCATCATCCTGAAGCAGCTGGTTTGATAGAACAATGGAATGGCCTCTTAAAA
>NW_006928456.1:5559-6066 GCF_000298275.1 Orycteropus afer afer
GATGGTGCCCAGCTACCACTGTCAACCACTCAGAGGGGGATCTATGTAGGAGATCCTGGATAGAGAGGGAGAACAATGTGGGACACAACTTAAAATAATTTGGGGAAAAAAAAGGTGGGGGGAGGTGGACCAAGTTTGCTGGTCTGATAGAGCCTGGTGAAACCACTGAGACTGTGGACACTAGCTGCCTTTCAGGACTGGAATTGAACCCACTCCTGTGGATTTCAGCAAATGAAAGACAGGCATATGAGTTGAACATTTACCTGAGGTAGATACACTCCTAGGAGAGATCAATCATGGGAGAAAGAGGGGCTCTTTATGCACAGGGAGACAGCTGAGTGGGCAGGAGTGCATGGAGGGTTGGACACAGGGAAAACGTAACTATCGGAAGGAAGTGGGAGGAGAGCTGTTGCATTGGGGTAAATTGTAGGCAGTGTTACGGACAAAGTGTATGTGAACTGTCTAGAAAGTGAATTTGCTCTGCACACTTTCACCCAAATCACAATT
>NW_006928457.1:0-459 GCF_000298275.1 Orycteropus afer afer
ATTATTTGCTCAGCATACAAATTGAATAAGTACAGTGAGAAAGGATACAACCCTGACTTACACCCTTCCTAATTTTAAACGATTCAGTATCCCTTTGTTCTGTTTGAAAAACTGCCTGTTGGTCTATTTACAGGTTCCTTATGAGCACAATTATATGTTCAGGAATTTCCATTCTTCACAATATTATCCATAATTTGTTATGATCTACACAGTCAAATGCCTTTGCATTATCAATAAAATATGGTCAAACATTTTTCTGGTATTCTCTGCTTTCAGCCAAGGTCCATCTCACATCGACAATGATACCCCATGTTCCACATCCTCTTCTTAATCCAGCTTGAATTTTTGGCAGTTTCCTGTCTATGTATTGCTACAGCAGTTTGTGAGTTATCTTCAGCATAATTTTGCTTGCATATAGTATTAAGTTCATGTTCTACAATTGCCACATTTTGTTGGATC
>NW_006928457.1:2841-3429 GCF_000298275.1 Orycteropus afer afer
AAGGAAAACAGCAAAGAAGGAGACACATAGACCTGTGGACTGCCAGCAGCTGTCCTGAGGGCACTTCCATTTTGAATATTTACAAGTGGTATGCACGACCATTTTGAACACATGCAAGTAGTGTTCTACCTAGACCTTGATATAAGAGTAAACTCTGCTTGCTGAGGATACAGCATGGGCAGCTGGACTGGAGGGTGAGGAAGAGAAAAGTGCAATATTTCCTTTGTTACTCTCATACCCACAAGCTGTTTGTGAACAGGGGTGTGGCCATCCACCATCTCCACCTCCCTTCTTGCCCAGCAGGAATTCCATCCCGGTCTGTGCCCTAACAGTGCCTGGCTGCTACACCCCATCCCACGGTTTTGATTTTGTTTGATTGTTTTGCTGTTAAATTACTCTTTTTTCTTCCTCCTTTCTTTCTTTTTCTTTCTTTCCTAACCCTGTTTTTTTTTTTTCTTTTTTTTTTCTCTCCCCTTTTCCTGCTCCTCCCCCCTTTTTCTTTCTTTCTTATGGTTCTTCTCACCCCTTGTTTGTTCTTTTGCAGTTTTCCCATTCTTTCTTTACTATTCTTTTACTCTAGCTCTTTTC
>NW_006928457.1:5294-6038 GCF_000298275.1 Orycteropus afer afer
GTCCTTTGCAGCCAATTTGCACAGTGCTGTACATTGTCTGATGTCCTGACTGCTGCTTCCATTGGCATCTATTGTAGACCCAAGCAGTGTGAAGTCTTTGCCAATTTCAATCTTTTCTCCATTTATCATAATGTTGCTTACTGGGCCAATTGTGAGGATTTTTGTTTTCTTTATATTGAGATGTAATCCATACTGCAGACTGTATTCTTCAATCTTCCTCCGTAAGTTCCTCAAGTAATCCTAACTTTCAGCAAGCAAAGTTGTGTCATCAGTGTATCACAGGTTGTTAATGATTGTTCCTCCAATCCTAATGTCACATTCTTCTTCATATAGTCCAGCTTCTCGGATTATTTGCTCAGCATACAGATTGAATAAGTATGGTGAAAGGACACATCCCTTTCACCCTCCTTGATTTTAAACCAGGTAGTGTTCACTTTTTCTGTTCGAACGACAGCCTCCTGTTCTATGTACAGGTTCCTCATGAGTACCATTAAGCAAGTGTTCTAGAATTCCCATTCCTCTCAGTGTTATCCACAATTTGTTATGATCCGTACAATCAAATGTTTTTCCATAGTAGATAAAACACAAGTAAACATCTTTCTGGTATTCTTTGCTTTGAGCCAAGATCCATCTGACATCAGCAACGGTATTCCTCATTTCACATCCTCTTCTGAATCCAGCTTGCATTTCTGGAAGTTCTTTGTCAATGTACTGCTGCAACCATTTTTGAATTATCTCCAGTAA
>NW_006928458.1:0-1947 GCF_000298275.1 Orycteropus afer afer
GCTACTTTGGGCATCCCTGAGTTGTCTCTCCTCACCTGTAACCCTGGGGCTGACTGCTCTTCTGTCCGGGTTCCTGGCTTTTATCCCCTTTCTCCTGATCTTCCGGCCTGCTACTCTGGGCGGGCCTGAGTTTGTCTCCTCACCTAATCCCTTCGGCTGACTGCTCGTCTCTCTGGCTTCCTGGCTTTTAATCCCCATTCTCCTGCTCTTCCCGCTTGCTACTTTGGACATCCCTGAGTTGCCTCTCCTCACCTGTAACCCTGGGGCTATTAGTGCCTCTAAATTTGCTGCTATTTTTTCCTTGAGGAACTTTATAGTTTTAAGTTTCACATTTAAGTTTTTGATCCATCTGGAGTTAGTTTTTGTGTATGGTGTGAGGTACAGATCTTGTTTTATTTTTCTGCAAATGGATATCCAGTTTTGCCACTACCATTTGTTAAACACACAATCTCTTCCCCATTGAATGGATTTTGGCTCTTTGTCAAAGATCACCTGACCATAGGTCAATGGATCTATTTCTGAGTTCTCAATCCTATTTCATTGGTCTGTGTGTCTGTCATTGTACCAGTACCAGGCAGTTTTGACTACTGTGGCTGTACAGTAGGTTTTGAGATCCAGGAGTGTGAGACCTCCTACTTTGTTCTTCTTCTTCAATAGTGCTTTGCTTATTTGAGGTCTCTTTCCTTTCCATGTAAAATTAGTGATTGCCTTTTCCATATCCTTAAAGAATGTTGATACGATCTGAATTGAGATTACATTGAATCTATAGATTGTTTTGGGTAGAATCGACATTTTTACAATGTTTGATCTTCCTATCCATGAGCATGGTATGTTCTTCCATTTATGTAGATCTCTTACTGTTTCTTGAAGTAGTGATTTGTCCTTTTCTTTGTACAGGTCTTTTGTGTCCCTTGTTGTTATGTGCTGTTGAGTCGGACCCGACTCATAGCGACCCCTCCTTGGGTGTCCGAGGCAGTATCACTACGGAAGTAGATTGCCCAACCTTTTTTCCAAGGAGTGGCTGGTGGGTTTGAACTGACTGCCTTTTGGTTGGCAGTCAAGTGACTTAGGCACTATGCTACCTAGTGAGATTTATTCGCAAATAAGGGTTTTTTTTTTTTGATAACTATTATAAATGGTACTGATTTCCTTATTTCCATTTCAGCAGTCTCTTTGCTTGGTGTAGAGGAATTCAAGTGATTTTTGTATATTAATCTAGTATCCCACCACTGTGTTTAGTCTCTCAATTAGTTCCAGTAGATTTTTGCTGAGTCTTTTGGGTTTGCTATGTACAAGATCAAATCATCCACAAATAGGGATAACTTCTTCCTTACCAATTTGGATGCCTTTGATTTCCCTTTCTTCCCTTAATGCCCTGGCTACGAATTTCAATAGAATGTTGAATGGAAGTGGTGATAGAGGGCATCCTTGTCTGGTTCCTGTCCACAAGGGGAATGGTTTCAGTCTCTTTCCATTGAGAATAATGTTGGCTGTTGGTTTTGCATATATGTTCATTATTGAGGAATTCCCCATCTATTCGTATTTTGCTGAGAGTTTTTGTTAGGAATTGGTGTTGGATTTTATCAAATGCCATTTATGCATCGATTGATAGAATCATGTGGTTCTTTTCCTTTATTTTATTTATGTGATAGATGATGTTGATTCCTTTTTTTTGTTTTGTTTTAATTGTGATTTGGGTGAAAGTTTACAAAGCAAATTCACTTTCCATACAGCGGTTCACATACACTTTGTCTCACGACATTTACTACAATTTCCCACAGTGCAACAGCTCCCCTCCCACTTCCTCCCGATAGTTACCTCTTCTCTGTGTCCATCCCTCCATGCACTCCTGTCCCCTGAGCTGTCTCCCTGTGCATAAGCAGCCCTTCTTTCTCCCATGATTGTTCTCTCCAAGGAGTGTATCTACCTGAGGTAAATGTTTGACTT
>NW_006928458.1:2452-4215 GCF_000298275.1 Orycteropus afer afer
GAGCCCAAAGGTTCAACTACTCGCCCCTTCTGGGTAGCTGGCTGTGACCAAGAAGTGACTACATCCTTGCACCTTGTCAGCTCTACTATACATCTGAGAATTCTTAGAGAACATACAAATACACTTGTAGAACCATTGTCTGCCAACCCTATACATGGTCTTGGGTACATTCCCCGCTTCATAGACATACTTAATAGTTTAGCCTGTCCACCCGTCTATCCCCCCTTATACCCATGTTTGCCTTCACTGACAACACAGTACTATATGTGCAAAAGGGTTCATCTTTGGTGTCTGCACCTCCCATGTACCTCTCTATGTCTTCCTCTTCCTCAGTGCCACCATGTTGATCATTCACATTTGGTATGTTGCCCTTCTCTTCACCCAAATCAATACTTATCTCTACCTATTTAACAGTGTTACCTCCCCTCCCATCCCTGGTAACCAACAAAGAAAATTTCCTTCCATATATAAACCATTCCTTGACTTTTACAATAATGGAGTAATACAATATTTGTCCCTTTGTGATTGAGTTATTTCACTCAGCATAATGTCCTCCAAGTTCATCCACATTATGCGGTGTTTTTGAGAGTCTGTGGTATTCTTTAGGGTTGCATAGTATTCCATTGTGTGTATGTACCATCGTTTGATTATCCAGTCCTCAGTTGATGGATACCTAGGTTGTTTCCATCTTTTGGATATTGTAAATAGTGCTGCGATGAACATGGGTGTGCATATATCTGTTCTTGTCATGGCTCTCACTTCTTTAGGGTATATACCTAGTTATGGGATGGCTGGGTCAAATGGTATTTCTGATTCCAACTTTTGAAGGAATTGCCATACTGCTTTCCACAATAGTTGTACCATTTTACGGTCCCACCAGCAGTGTATGAGAGTCTCAATCTCTCCACAACCTCGCCAGCATTTGTTATTTTCTGTCTTGTTGAACTTTGCTGCTAGTGCTGGAACAAGATGGTATCTCATTGTTGTTTTCATTTGTATCCCTCTAATAGCTAATGATCGTGAGCATTTCTTCATATGTTTGTTGGCCACTTGAATATCCTCCTTGGTCAAGTGTCTATTCATGTCTTCTTCCCATTTTTTAATTGCATTGTTTGTCTTTTTGTTATTGAGGTTTTGGAGTTTTCTATAAATTCTAGAGATAAGTCCCTCATCAGATATGTCATTACCAAATATTTTTTTCCCGATCTGTAGGTTCTCTTTTGACTCTTTTGGAAAGTCTTTGGAAGCACATAAAAATTTAATTTTTAGAAGGTCCCAGTCATCTGGTTTCTCTTCTGCTATTTGTGCATTTTGAGTTATGCTTCATAGTCTATTTGTGCCATATATTAGGGCTCTTAAATTTGCCCCTAGATTTTCCTTGAGGAACTGTATAGTTTTGGGTTTCACATTTAAGTGTTTGTCCATCTGGAGTTTGTTTCTGTGTATGATGTGAGGTACAGATCTTGTTTCATTTTTCTACAAATGGGTCTCCAGTTTTGCCAGCACCATTTATTAAACAAACATTGTCTTCCCTATTTAATGGATTTTGGGCCTTTGTCAAAGATCAGCTGACTGTAGGTAAATGTATCTATTTCTGGGTTTTCAATTCTATTCCTTTGGCCTATGTATCTCATAAAACCAATACCAGGAAGTTTTGACTACTGTGGGTGTATAGTAGGTTTTGAGATCTGGCAGTGTGAGACCTCCTACTTTGTTTTTCTTCTTCAATAGTGCTTTGCTTATCCGAGGTCTCTTTCCTTTCC
>NW_006928458.1:5096-5767 GCF_000298275.1 Orycteropus afer afer
GTTGGTAATTTTTTGATGACCTGTTCAATTTCTTCTTTTGTGATGGGCCTGTTCAACTTTTCCACATCAATGTGTGTTAGTTTAGGTAGGTTGTGTGTTTCTAGAAATTTGTCCATTTCTTCCAGATTTTTAAGTTTGTTGGAGTACAGTTCTTTATAGTATACTGATATTATCCTTTTTATTTCGGTTGGTTCTGGTGTTATGTCACCCATTTCGTTTCTTATTTGTGTTATTTGTGTTCTCTCCCTTTTTTCTTTTGTTAAATTTGCCAGTCTTTTGTCAATTTTACTGATCTTTTTAAAAAACCAACTTCTGGTCTTGTTGATTTTTTTCTATAGCCCTTCTATTTTCTGTTTCATTGATTTCTGCTTGAATCTTGATTGTAGGCTTTTCTTGCTGTTCTTTCTCTCATTGTTGCAGATGTTGGTTTAAAGTGTTGATTTTGGCTCTTTCTTCTTTTTTTGATGTGTGCATTTATTGCTGTAAATTGGCCTCTAATACCTGATTTTGCTCTGTCCCAAAGATTTTGGTATATTGTGTTTTCATTCTCATTTGATTCAAGGAATTTTCAAATTCCAATTTTGATTTCTTCTCTTACCCAGTCTTTTTCAAGGAGGGTGTTGTTCAGTATCCATGTGTTTACTCTTTTCCTGTTGATCTTCCTATTGTTG
>NW_006928459.1:0-1673 GCF_000298275.1 Orycteropus afer afer
TGTAGGAGATCCTGGATAGACAGGAGGAACAATGTGGAACAAAACTCAAAAAAAAAAAAAAAAAAAGGCGGGGAACAGGTTTGCTGGCCCAATGGAGCCTGGTGGAACCACTGAGACTACGACATCACTGCCCTTCAGGTCTGGAATTGAACACACACCTGTGGCTTCCAGCCAAGAAATAGACAGGCATACTAGTTGAGCATTTACCTGAGGTAGATACACTTCTTGGAGAGAACAAGCAAGAGAAAGAAGGGCTGCTCAGGCACAGGGAGACAGCTCAGGGGGTAGGAATGCATGGAGGGATGGACACAGGGAAGAGGTAGCTATCAGGAGGAAGTGGGAGAGATGTTGCGTTGTGCTAAATTGTGGTCAATGTCATGAGACAAAGTGTATGTGATCTGCTGTATGGAAAGTGTATTTGCTCTGTAAATTTTCACCCAAATCACACACACAAAAAAAGCTTTACTCCATCTCCATCATTGAGGTCAACTCTTCTTTGAGGAGGAGCTCTTCTCCCATTGTATTTTGAATGCCTTCCAATCTGAGGGGCTCATCTTCTGGCACTCTATCAGACAGTGTTTCACTACTATTCATAAGGTTTTCACTGGCCAATTTTTTTTAGAAGTAGATCATCATGTCATTCCTAGTCTTAGTCTGGAAGCAACACTGAAACCTATCCACCATGGGTGACCCTGCTGGTATATGAAATACCAGTAGCATAGCTTCCAGCATTGCAGCAACACACAAGCCATTACAGTATGACAAACTGACAGGCAAGTGGTGCTAGCATCTCATAACACCTTCATAATACTCAGAACTCTACTATGTGACTTCACACACTGGACTTAGGTACTGAGGTGTTTTTTTTTTTTTTTTTTTTTGGTTTTATGAGGCAGATGTTTCTGGAGCACTTACTATGTGCCAAACACTGAACACTGGGAATATACCAAAAATCCAACTGCCATCAAGTCGACTCCAACTCATAGTGATCCTATAGGACTGAGTAGAATTACCCTGTAGGATTTTCATAGAGCTCTGGTGGCATAGTGCCTAAGGCATATGACTGCTAACCGGAAGGCTGGTGGTTCAAACCCGCCAGCCACTCCTCAGAAGGAAGGCTGGGCAATCTACTTCCTCAGAGATACCTCCTCGGAAACCCAAGGAGGGTTTGCTATGAGTCAGATCTGACTTGACAGCAGTGAGTTTGGTTTTTCAGGAGGGATCGTTAGAGAAGCAGACTACTATGGAGCAGCTGGTGGGTTCGAATCGCCACCCTTATGGTTAGCAGTCGAGTGCTTAACACTGTGCCATCACTGAGAATAGAGCAGTGAATTAAGAAAGTGTGGCCTTGTTTTTGTGGAGTTTATCCCTGGATGGTGCAAATGGTTAAGCATTCAAGTACTAAATGAAAAGTTGGCGATTGAATCCACCTAGAGGTTCCTTGGAAGAAAGGCCTGACAACGTGCTTCTGAAAGTTCACATTTGTGGAAACCCTAGGGGACACAGTTCAACTCTGACATACATGGGGTCACCGTGAACAAAAGATTGTCAAGAAATGTTTCTTTGAAATTGAATTAACTGGGCAGACAATGGTCCTATAAGTTTATGTGAGTGATCAGAATTCCCAGGTGTATAGTAGAGCTGACAAGGGGCAAGGTTATGGTCATTGCTTG
>NW_006928459.1:2374-5917 GCF_000298275.1 Orycteropus afer afer
TGGTCAATGACATGAGACAAAGTATATGTAAACTGCTGTATGAAAAGTGAATTTACTCTGTAAATCTTCACCCAAATCAAAATAAAATTAAAAAAAAAAAAAAAAAAAGAAATTGAATTAACTGCCCTGAAAGGTTTCTGTTTGCTGAGTGCTCAAGATGGATGATTAATTGTAATAGCTGAATGTCCCTGAGAAAGCAAGCTCCTCGCTGACAGGAGCCTAGTGTCTTGCTTGTCTTTGTCTTTTTCTCTCCTCAGTGTCTACCATGATGCTGAGCACAAAGTTTAGAGAATGTGTGAATGATGGGTTATCTTATGTGGCTCTGAGAGGAGTAAACTTTAAGTTGGTGGGGCAGACTTTTCTCACAATTAGTGCTTTTTCAACATTGGATGGGATGTTAGGGGGACCTGTGAGTTCCCCATCCCTGGGAGTGTCTAAGCAAACATTGGAGTGGCCACCTGCTGAGAATGCAATGGAAGGGATTCTTGATCTGAGAGAGCACAGAGCAGGGTGACCCTTTACTGCCCATTTCAGTTCTGGGATTCTACAGTGCATCACATTCAGCCACCCAGTTTATGGATTATAGCCCTCGGACTGTGAGAGCCAGGCAGGGACCTTAAACTACCACATGTAAGACTTCTGCAGACACCAGGCCTCCAGGCATTAGATTCCTCAAGAGAAGGATGACTATGAGTCTTCTGGGAACCAGCCCATGTGCCATGACTGTCCAGTGAGGATGTGCCACTCTCAGTGAACATTCAGAGGAATGAAGCCAGCAGACCCCTGGAAGCTGAGGAGATGAGGGAGACCTTGAAGGAATTTAGTAGGATCTGGAAGACCAGTCTGTGGCCGATTGTGTTGTGAAGCCAAGTCACTCTGCTTGAAACATGTCAGTGATGCCTCCCCATCATTCTTGGGATAAAGAACTAGATCCCTGTTATCCCCTTGCATGGCATCATCTGGCCCCTGCCTGCCTCTCCAGGCTCATCTCCTCTGTGCCTCATGGATAAAGCAGGGGAGGATATTCCAAGACCTCCAGGATTCTTGAGAGAAGGGAGAAGAAGAACTCAGGCAGGGTAGAAAGAACCCTGCAAACAAAACACTACTATTCCCATTTTAGAGCTGGGGAAACTGAGGTCAACAGCAGAAAGCACCCAAAATCATACCTCCAGAGAGTGGTAAAGCCAAGCTCTGAAGCCCAACTGTCACCTCCAAGGTTGTGTGCTCTTCCTGTTATGCTCCACCGAGTTGTCATTGAGTTGACTCCAGTTCATGGCACCTCCATGCATGTCAGAGTAGAACTGTGCTCCACAGGGTTTTCAGTGGTTGAGTTTTTTTGGAAGTAGATTGCCAGGTCTTTCTTACAAGGCACTTTTGGGTGGACTCCAACCTTTCATTGTTGTTGTTGTTGTTATTTGCTGTCGAGTCGGTCCGACTCATAGCGACCCCTCCTTGGGTTTCCGAGGCAGTATCACTACGGAAGTAGAATTGCCCAACCTTCCTTACGAGGAGTGGCTGGTGGGTTTGAACCACCAGCCTTCTGGTTAGCAGTCAAGTGCCTTAGGCACTATGCTACCAGAGCTCCTAGCATGGCATTAACCATTTGAGCTACCCAGAGATTATGCTCCACTGAAGGTCATAAACACCATACTGGGGGTGGGAGGTGTTTGTCCTTGAGGGTGGACAGCCTCAGGGCTACAACTCAGAAGAGTTGAACCCCTCTGGCTTGGGGATCCTGCTGGAGGGTAAGACAAGACTTAGCACCCATCTCTCCATCATAATCATCATTGCCATCATTGTAATATCCATCAGCTGCTGTGCTGTTCACACTACAAAAATCACCTCATTGGATCCTCATAGGAACCATATGATGACAGTTGTTAGTTGCCATCGAGTCAGTTCTGACTCATGGTGACCCCATGCACAATGGAACAAAATGTTGCCCCATCCTGCACCATTTTTATGATGGCTGGCTCAGATCCATTGTTTTGGCCACTGTGTATTCCAACCTGGAGGGCTCAACTTCCAGAACTACATCAGACAATATTCTGTTGTTATCCACAGAATTTTCATTGGCTCATTCTTGAAAGCAGATCACCAAGCCTTCCTTCCTAGTCCGTCTTCGTCTGAAAGCTCCTCTGATCACCATGGGTGATCCCACTAGTATTTGAAATACTAGTGGCATAGTTTGCAACATGCAGTTCACCACAGTATGAGAGACTGACACATGGGTGGTGGTCTATGCCACTACCATTGCCCATTTTAGAGATGGGGTTACTGAGGCTCAGACAAGATAAGTCACTTGCCCAAAATCTTCCAGACAGTAAGTGGTGGAGTGGGATTTGTGGGCAGCCTGTCTGACTTCCCTTTCCAGCAAACTCCCTTCTCAGACACCCAGTCCACCGAACTGACAGGGCACATCTGCACCCCATTTCAGGAAGCTCAGCTGCTTCCTCCATGGTGGATGGGTGGAGAGAGCTAGTGGAGGCAGATTGTCTTCATCACCACACAGCCAGGGCCACCTGTCACAGAAGAGGCGCAGCACTGCAGATCCACGCAGAGCTTGTCATGTCAGACAAGGACTTGAAGGAGAACACAGCTTCCACCTGCAGGGATGATACAGGTGTCACGGTCCACCTACCCCAAGACAAGTGCATGGAACAGACAGGTGGAGTGAACAGTCTCCTTCACTGTGCAGCCTCAGACCCTCCTCTGCATGCTCTTCCTTACAAGACAGCTTTTAGCTGGACTTTCCTCACTGAAGGTTGAGGAATGTTCTGCACTGCCCACAGTCAAATCTTCAATGCATGGCACACAAACGGCAAGGATCCAATTTAAAGAGTGAACTAGGTGGGCCAGATTCGTGGAAAGTCTAACTATTCTCCACTTCAGTGGTATTATTATCATTATTAATATTCTTTGTTATTATTTTGCAAGCCAATGGAGTAACTCAAATGAGTCTAAACAAGTGTTGTCAAGTAGTGGTTCTTGGGGGACCTGCTTTAATGGCTATAATAATCATTTTAATTGGCACATTAATTATATGTGAGCAGGTGCTTCCAAAATAATTGAGGGTGTTGGAAAGCTGTTTATTTCCTTAAGTGGTTTAAACATTCCCCTTTAACCCTGTTTACTTGAATACCAAATCATGCAAGGCCTGTTGTTTGGAGAAGAGAGAAGTGAAGCCTGCCTGAATTGGTGGGCTCAGAATATATGAAGTCTCTATCTCTAGTTCATTCATTCATTCATTTATAGAACTGAAGCCTGTGCTGGTGCTGGGGTACAACATGGACATATCGTCCATGGCTCATACTCTGAGGGAAGGACAGGGTGTCATGGTGGCAGAGAAGTGGAGTGTCGCTTTCACCTGAAACTATTCGGAGTGAGGAGGGGATGGGCATGGCAAGCCAAGAGAGGAGCAGATGCGAAGGGGCAGAGGGCAGTCCCTCTAATCTAATGCCGAGCCTGGGGATCCATCAGTGGATCTTGTACTTTCTCCACAGGGAGCGTTTGAAGAGTTTTAAGCAAAAGAATGCCAGCATC
>NW_006928460.1:0-538 GCF_000298275.1 Orycteropus afer afer
TGGAGGAAGGAAGGGGTCATCCACTTCTTCAATAATTTGCCAGTGAAAACCTTATGAATAGCAGTGAAACACTATCTATTACTGAAAAACCCTATGAATAGCCTTGAAACATTATCTGATACAGTGCCAGAAGATGAGCCCCTCAGGTCAGGAGGCACTCAAAATAGGACAGAGGAAAATCTGCCTCCTCAGAGAGAGTCAACCTTAGTGATGTGGATGTAGTAAAGCTTTCTGGACCTCCATTTTCTGATGAGGCACGACTCCAAGAGGGAAGAAGCAGTTATATACTTCCAAAAATTATCAGAACATAGAATGAACCAAGTATGAATTTAGGAAAATTGGAAGTTGTCAAAAATGAAGTGGAATGCATATTTGATATCCTAGGCATCAGTGAGCTAAAATGAACTGGTTTTGGCCATTTTGAATCAGACAACCATATGATCTATTATTCCAGGAATGACAAACTGGAGAAGAAAGGCGTAACAGTCATCTTCAAAAAGAATGTTCAGTGTCTATCCTGAAGTACAATGCTGTTAGT
>NW_006928460.1:1888-2864 GCF_000298275.1 Orycteropus afer afer
TGAACACCAATGACTGAAAACCTGAGTAATTGTGGAACAACATCAAGAATCTAATACAGCAAGAAAGCAAAAAGTAATTAAAAAGACAGGAATGGAAGAAGAGACAAAAAATGGATATCAGAAGAGACTCTGAATCTTGCTCTTGAATGCAGAATACATAAAGAAAATGGAAGAAGTATTCAATCTTCTTGAACAGAAAATTTTAAAGAGCAGCTCAAGAAGAAAAACTCAGTTATTATAACGAAATGTGCAATGTACTTTGAGTCAGAAAACCAAAAGGGAAGAACACACTCAGTGTCTGAAGCTGAAATAACTGAAGAAAAAAATTCACACTTTTATTTGCAATATTGAAGATACTTTGGACCAAATACTGACTGATGCAGGAAACATCAAAAGAAGATGGAAGGAATACAGAGAGTCACTGTACCAAAAATAATTGGTCAATGTTTATCTATTTCAGGAGGTAACATATGATCAAGAACAGATGGTATTAAAAAAAGAAGTCAATGCTTCACTGAAAGAATTGGTGAAGAACAAGGGTCCAGGAATTGATGGAATATGCACTGAGATGTTTCAAGAAGTGGAAGATGCACTGGAGGAACTTCCTTGTCTGTCCCAACAAATCTGGAAAACAGCTACCTGGCCAAATGACTCGAAGAGATTCTTATTTGCACCTATTCCATAGAAAGGTGATCCTGGAGAATATAAGAATTATCAAAGAATATCATTAAAGCCACATGCAAGTAAAATCTTGCTGAAGATAACTCAAAAACAGTTGCAGCAGTATATTGACAGGGAACTTCCAGAAATGCAAGCAGGATTCAGAAGATGTGGAATGAGGGATGCCATTGCTGATGTCAGATTCATTTTGTCTTAAAGTAAAGAATACTAGAAAGATGACTGCCTGTGTTTTATTGACTACTCAAGACATTTGATTGTGTGGATCATAACAAATTATGGATAACATTGAGAAGAA
>NW_006928460.1:5669-6503 GCF_000298275.1 Orycteropus afer afer
TTAGATATTAATGACTATTTATATATTTCTTTTATTTTACATTTGAGCCTTACTGCTCTTGCTCTTGATTTTTTACTGAAGTAATGGTATCGCTTTGTAAAATATAATGTTGACAATTGATCACCATTTTTATACTACACCAGATAATCATAGGTATATTATACATTAAAGTCACAATTCAGTAGCAGATAAAATAATAAAAGTTTGTACATTTCTTAAATTCGTTTAAATGAGCTTTTTGGTATTTGCAGTAATTATAAAGTGAATAAAATTGGATTTCTAATGATCCTGAATGTTACAATTTTAATCAGTTGAATAATCTTAAGTCATATTGTAAAACTTTAACAGTTTGCAATTTTTTAAGTTTAACAAATCAATCTTCAGTTATTAAGAATCACTTCACTTTGAACTTCCTAAAATATTTATTAACTACAAGTAAACCTTTTGACAAGTGAATAAAGCACAGCTATTTCCCAAGAGACAGTGCATCACACAGCCATGGAGCAAACAAACAAAAGTTGACAGTGTATTTACATCTGCCTCAGGGGAACTAGTACTTCTGAATTTTGTGACAAAGCATAATATTTTGAAGAAATTTGATCTTTCTGACAGTTCTACCAAGTTACGTTCCAAAAAACAGAAATAATTGTATCACTTTTGGAAAGTCTAGTTTACTTATTATTAGATTTAGAATAAAAAGTGTTGCTATTTAGGCATGTCATTTAAAACAATACATCTCTAGATTTTAAAGATACTTCATTTTTGCATTATTGTGACACATTGAATAATCTGTTTTCTGCAGTTGTGCCATTTAGTTATTATGTAATTATTTTT
>NW_006928461.1:0-718 GCF_000298275.1 Orycteropus afer afer
GAATTGATGGAAGACAGGATTAATGAGATTGCAGGCAAATACCTGAACATTTCCTTGCAAAGGAAAATATTAGAAAACAGATCAAAACACAATGAAGAAAGCCTAATTTTCATGTGGGATACCATCAAAAGGAATACTTTGCGTTTCATTGGAATTCCAGAACAGGAAGAGAAAAATGCAACCAATGAGAAAATTGTCCAAGATTTGTTGGAAAAGAACTTCTCTGATATGATGAAAGATGAGAATATATCCGTTCAGGAAGTCCAATGAACCCCAAACAGGATACACCCCAAAAGAAAATCACCAAGACTTATCATCATCAAACTCACCAAAACCAAAGACAAAGGAAGAATCATAAGAGCAGCACGGGAAAAATGAAAATTTACCTACCTACAAGGGGCAACCAAGAAGACTAAGCTTGGATTTCTCAACAGAAACCATGCAGGCGAGAAGACAGTGGATTGGTATGTATAAAACCCTGAAAGAGAAAAGTTTCCAACCAAGAATTATATACCTAGCAAAACTGTCCCTCAAATATGATGGTGAAATTAGAACATTTCCAGATAAGCAGAAATTAAGGGAATTTGTTAAAACCAGACCAACCTTCCAAGAGATGCTAAAGAGAGCCCTTTGGACAGAGAAGCAACAACAACCAACAACAACTGACCATTAACACACATGATGATATAACCCAGAAACCAACCCAGCTATGGAAGTA
>NW_006928461.1:1938-3520 GCF_000298275.1 Orycteropus afer afer
ATATTGGTTATTAATCTCCATTTGCTTTTCCTCAGAACTATTCATTTTTCTCTATCCTGCTCTGTGGGGAAGGGCATTCAAACATCTTCAGAGAACATCAGCTGTGTTCTCTTGCTTAATCTTACTGATTTCAGCCAAAGGGCAAACAGATCAGAGACTCTTGGAGAGAACTACGGCAATATGTTCCTCTCATCCACCCCCAACCCCCACCACCCCCAGCCTTATGGAACTAGCTGTCAGCAGGGCATTCTGGCTTACTGGTCCCATGCTATGCCTTGGACACTTCAACACATTGCTGGTGCCCTTGACACCACACGAAACTAAACCAAAGCCACCACCTAAGAGATACTCAATTTTGACTCACAGTGACCCTGTAGGACAGAATGGAACTGCCTCATCAGGTTTCCAAGGATGCAAATCTTTATAGAAGCTGAGTGCCACATTTTTCCTTCCTTAGATCACCTGTAGTGTTACCAATGACCTTATTGTTATCAGTTAAGTGCTTAACACTGCACCACCAAGCCTCCCCTGATAGCACCTAGATATCTGACAAAGATCCTTCATTAAATCTTCAAATTCCAAGCAACGTTTACCTTATAGTTCTTGTCAGAAAACTGACTGACACATAGAATTTAACAGAGCCTGCACTTAACTCTTGTTCTCTGTTATCAAGGATAACTTGTTCTCAGCCAAGTCTTATTTGTTGACCTTTGAACTAAAACTTGCATAGTATCTCAAATAATTTGCTTTTAGTTGAAACTTTGTCTTTGCTTTTAGTTGAAACGTTGTTTCACATTTTGAAGGAACTCCAGATCAAATACCAATTTGTGATGTATGGTAGCATTTGAAAATTAACTTGGCAAATGATCGCTATGTAACAATTAGCAAAACTTATTAAGCACCTAATTTGCGATCTCTCCTTGAATGCACAACATGAAGAGAATTCAGGAACAACTTACGATATGTGCATAATTTATTTGGTCATTTCTGTCTATATTATTTTTCAGGTCTTGTTTTCTCTTTATCCTGTATTATGTGGTTTCTCTTTTGATTGCTTTTACAGCTGAATAAATAGCAGATGATTATTTACTAGAGGCCCTGAGGAAGGTAACAGATCCTGCTGTGCCATTTGGTATTAGTTTAAGATGTGTGAACCATGATAAACTGTTCTAACATGATTAACTTGTTAAATAACCCTATCTTGAAAGATATAATTCAAAATATATGTTGTTGAAATCTCAGATCCACTGAGACTACGACTGCTCTGTATAGTTCTTTAAAGTGGTAGGGAATGTGAATTAAAACAGGAGCAGAAGAAAGCTTGGATTAAAGAAGAAAAAAAAAAAGAAGATAAGATACATGCACTCTGGAAATTATTTATATTTCTTTGAGTTCAGTGTCTCTAACTGGTTGAGCAGTTACTGCACATGCATCAATATGGAGATCAGATTTTTATTAAGATGACAGTGTATTACCACAGAGATAAAGGGAACATTGGAGTTCCTCAGTCAAAAATGAAAAATCTTTCCAAACTGCAGACTGCTACTCATCCTTTCCTCCCTTGCCACTGCATCACTGTCGG
>NW_006928461.1:4971-5918 GCF_000298275.1 Orycteropus afer afer
TAAGGCATTTGACTCCTAACCGGAAAGTAGGAGGTTCAAACGCACCATCCACTCCTTGGGAGGAAGATTGGACACTCTCCTTCCGTAGTTACACTACCACCTCAGGGACCCAAGGAGGGGTCACTATGAGTTGAATCTAACTCTACAGCAGTGAGTTTCTTTTTTCTTTTATTTTATTTTCTTCTTCTTCTTTTTTTTTTTTTCCTTTTGTTTGCAGGTATGTTTGTCTCTTTAAAGATTAACTCCACTAACCATGCCTGAAGAAAAACATCCACACAAAATCAGCGCTCATACACCAACACAGAAACTTATAAACCGATGTCAAGCAAAGCAAAGCAAACCCTAGAAATCAGTTTGCCTTCAATATTCTGTGCCATTATTTAATTTATGTATGGACTCTCCTATATAACAGAAAAAAAGTGAGATGAATTGATAATTGCTTGCTTTAGTGGGTTCTAATTTCTCCTGCAGGATCATAACCCTATACCATTAAAAGTCATTAATGTCTTTAGTATGCCCTGATCAATATTGTACTTACTGTGGACTGTTATTTTTCATATATTACATATAACACATAAAAAGAAAATTTAAATAATTGTATTCCAATCAATTAATTATGAGCTATGAAAAATGCTAGCAATAGCAGCAACATTCATATGAAAGGTACTTAATGTATACTCAAAATAATTTTTAATAGTGTAATTAATATGTTTGCTAAACTAACATTTACAACTGGACCTGTCTCCTTCACCCCTAGGGCCTCCTATTTTCAGAAAGGTGTTCTAGTCTAACATACAGATATATGCATAAGAATTATTATACCCTGTGGTATATATGAAATTTTAGCTATAATTAGAGCAAATTTAATTTTAGATAAGTCACTGAATAAACACAGGTTACCAGATGATACTTTGTATTCATTTTGGAATGAAACTGAAAACAGAAAA
>NW_006928462.1:0-570 GCF_000298275.1 Orycteropus afer afer
GATTGGTGATAAGGATGTATGGGGAAGAGGTATGTGGATAGATCTCTCTGAATGGGCCAAAGGAGTAAAGGCATTTGTGTCTCATGTGAATGCCCCCCAAAAAGTGCCTTGGCAGAGGAGGATTTTAACAATTAGGTGGATAGGATGACATGTTCAGTGGAAACCAGCCATCCTTTTTCCCCACTCCTGTTAGCCCTTTTTCTCCTACTCCTGTTATTGCTCAATGGGCTCATGAACAAAGTGGCCATGGTGGCAGGGATGGATGTTGTGCATGGGCTCAGCAACATGGACTCCCGCTTACCAAGGCTGATTTGGCTACTGCCACTGCTGAGTGCTCAATCAGCCAACAGCGGAGACCAATACTGAGTCTGCGATATGCAAGCATTCCTTGGGGTGATCAGCCAGCAATGTGGCTGCAGGTTGATTACATTGGACCACTTCCATCATGGAAAGGACAGCGTTTTGTTCTTACTGAAATAGATACTTATTCAGGATATGGATTCACCTTCCCTGCATGCAATGCTTCTGCTAAAACTACCATCCATGGACTTACAGAATGCCTTATCCACC
>NW_006928462.1:670-1187 GCF_000298275.1 Orycteropus afer afer
GAAGATTGGTGATAAGGATGTATGGGGAAGAGGTATGTGGATAGATCTCTCTGAATGGGCCAAAGGAGTAAAGGCATTTGTGTCTCATGTGAATGTCCCCCAAAAAGTGCCTTGGCAGAGGAGGATTTTAACAATTAGGTGGATAGGATGACATGTTCAGTGGAAACCAGCCATCCTTTTTCCCCAATCCTGTTAGCCCTTTTTCTCCTACTCCTGTTATTGCTCAATGGGCTCATGAACAAAGTGGCCATGGTGGCAGGGATGGATGTTATGCATGGGCTCAGCAACATGGACTCCCACTTACCAAGGCTGATTTGGCTACTGCCACTGCTGAGTGCTCAATCAGCCAACAGCGGAGACCAACACTGAGTCTGTGATATGCAAGCATTCCTTGGGGTGATCAGCCAGCAATGTGGCTGCACGTTGATTACATTGGACCACTTCCATCATGGAAAGGACAGCGTTTTGTTCTTACTGGAATAGATACTTATTCAGGATATGGATTCACCTTCCCTGC
>NW_006928462.1:3023-4258 GCF_000298275.1 Orycteropus afer afer
ATACATGTCTTGATTTGTCTACAGAAGAACAAAGGAAACAAAATAATGAATTTGTAAATGCAAATTGCATTAGCTACTGACCTGTATTTTTCTTCCCTGTTATATGAAACATCATTGTTCCTTATAGGGGTTTAAAATTGTTTGTATAATGAATGACTGTTTGCATATCTTGCCTTCTCATTTAGGCTGTATGATTTTGACAATAGGAATAATGTTATATCCTTCTTGAAATCCAGGCAGTAACTAAAAACATGGTAAAATGAAAATAATCAAAATTTTGGATTACAGAAAATATGGATGTGAATTTCAGTGTCATTGCTTACCCTTTGTGTGACTTTCAGCAAGTTACTTAGCCTTGATCATTTTTTTCATCTGTAACACTGTAGCAATAACACTTATTCTCATGTGACTGCTGTGAGAATTAAATAAATTTGGAAAAAGCCTAGCATAGTTCTTGGCATATATTGAAGCACTTAGTGAAAGTATGATTTTATGGGCAGACTCAATAAATATTTGTTGAGTGAATGAATGACCTTATCTTTAGAATATCATTTGCCATTAATTCCTAATGGGTTTTGCATTTTGGGTCAAAAGGACATGCTGTCAACCCTTTCCTATTTTCTGTTAATAGCTGTGCAGTGTCACAGATCACAAAACTATACTTAATGTTTGTTGCTATTATCAGTCAGTATAACTGAACAAAGCCCACAGAATATAATTGAATCAGATTAATTTTAATAACTGAAATGTGATCATTAGCATTTGTGGGAATGAGAATAAAATTATCCCCATCCAAGTTAAATTACTTCTTCTGTGCATACATTTCAAAACAGCTGACTCTCAGTTTCCACCTGTATCTTTTAAAATGATCCTTCTTTCTTCCATTATTCTTTTAAAAGACACTTAGAATTTCATCTCAGCTTTTGTGTAGAGTACAGCTAAAAAATAGCTGAGGAAAAACTATTTCTCACTGAACTATTTATATTAATAACACTTAAGTCTTAAATGAGAAATCAGAGGAGGTAAAGATACTGTCTTCCCCAAATATTGTCTTTGACATTGGCTATGATATGATTATTCCCCCCTTGAAATATCAATTTATAGGAACCTGTGCTGCCAAGTACAATGTTATGATGTTCATACACTATTGAAACCCTAGGCTCTGAGCAGAAATTGGAGAACTTCTTGTTAACAAACATATATCTAAACTTTTTCCAGCATCCATAGAGCTACTG
>NW_006928462.1:5353-6377 GCF_000298275.1 Orycteropus afer afer
GAGGAGTAGGCTGGTGGGTTTGAACCGCCAGCCTTCTGTTTAGCAGTCAAATGCCTTAGGCACTAAGCCACCAGAGCTCCTATATGTGTGTGTATGTGTATGTAATTATTTGGGGATTTATAATGAAAGCGTTGACCCTGGTTCTGTTCTGAAACTTGGGGAGATACATTTGTCACAGAGGAAAACTCCATACGCTTAAAATAAAGAGGTTTACTAGAAGTAAGAAATCATTCAAATGAGGAACATCAGCTCCACCAAAGTGAAACTGATGAATACAAAATAGAGCAGGCAAAAAACCCAAACTCACTGCTGTCATGTACATTCCAAATCATTGTCACCGTACAGGACAGACTAGAACTGCCACGTATGTTTTTCCAGGAGTTTCTCCCACAGAATGGCCTATAGGTTCAAACCACTGACTGTTTGGTTAGCAGCCAAATGCTTTAACCGCTATGCCATCTGAGCACCTTACACGCAGGAGCAATGGACACATGTTTAAGGAGTTAAAACGAAGAACCTAAGTTACATCATTTTTTTGGAGGTTATAAACTTAGATCAACATAAGGTAGGGAATAGGATGAGATTGGTTAAGGGCATTTATCTCTTAGAAACAGCTCACTCAAGTTAAACCTTTCTTGTAAGCAGTTGACAGGAAACTTAGATAAGAGTGGTGCCAAGGTATTTTCCCTCAGACACTGCTTCTGCATCTTAATCAAGGAAGAAAGATTTCTTGAGGCCATCTGGTAGAAAGGTTTTGGCAGACCTTGAGAAATAGTTTATGGACATTATTCTAGCTTGAATGCAGAGAAAACATATTCCTAACCATCCACAGTTGCTGAGCAAGGAGAGGTCTCAAAGGTGTACATTGTTAAAAGTCTCAATCTGATTTTTCTGAATATAGCATGGGTCTGGGTTAGTTCAGGCATTTTACTTTAGTCAGAGGGGCTTTAGAGTTATACATTTTCTATCACAAAATAAGTATATTCAATGTATTTTTTAACTTATTAAAGGGTCAAAGAGGAAA
>NW_006928463.1:0-1001 GCF_000298275.1 Orycteropus afer afer
GTAGAGGAGAGAAGAGATGACATGAGACCTGGGGCATCCCTGGTATTTAGAAGTCTGGGAGATGAGCAACAAGCAAAGGCTGATGAGAAGGAGTTTCTGGTAGAGTGGGAGGAGAACAAGAGAGGGTGGTGGCCTGCGGGTGAGTGAAGAAAGTGTTTCCAGGAGAGGAGAGCCATATTTAGTTGTGTGATGGTCATTGGTGAACTTTGATGGGTTGGTGGAGGCAAAAGTCTGATTACAGTAAAGTAAACAAATAACAGAGCAGAGGATTCATGGTCCTGAGAAACCCTTTGATCTTAAAGCACCTCCCTAAAGATGTTTTATTCTCAGTATTTTAATTTTCATTCTTTGAAAGTCTGCAGTGAACTTTTGGAGTAGATAACTAACTGATAACTAGATATTTAATAAATTGGATTATGTTACTCTCTCACTGAACTGGGTAACAGTACTCTGTAGATTATGTAGTCTCTTATTTTATAACACTACAAAGCCATTTATGTAGTGAGTGACTAGGTTCTGGTGCCTTCTACAGGGCAGAATTAGTCAGCAGAAATGCTTTCTCTCTACTCCACTTTTCACATGGTTTTGGAGATAAACATTGGGAAGTGAGAGCAAATAGCTCTCTTCTTGAGTTCTGTGTTGTTACTTATCTTACCTATTTTGTAGAAACGATCTGTTGTAAAAAGAACTAAAGCCTTGCTAGTGATTGACCTGCATATGTTGTAAGATTTATCTGAAATATCCAGGATGCCATGAAATCATATGTGACTAATGCCTGTTACAGCTTGTTAGGAGCCCTGGTGGCGCAACAGTTAAACACTTGGCCGCCAACCAAGAGGTTGGCAGTTCAAACCCATCCAGCCAGAAAGACCTAATGATCTGCTCCTGTAAAGACTGTGGCCTAGAAAACCCTGTGGGCAGCTCTGCTCTGTCACACGGGGTCACTCTGAGTCGAAAAGACTCGCTGCCATAGCAGCAGCAGCACAGCCCATAGTAGTAGA
>NW_006928463.1:2506-3769 GCF_000298275.1 Orycteropus afer afer
AGTCATCTCCAACGGCAGTGAGACTTCACTCTGGGGGGTTCACCAAAGCATGGCCTTTGTGGGAATTTATTCTCCAGAAGTCAGAAACGTCCTGGGGGTGTTAGACAGAGAAGGGCCACCTGTGGATAAGGTAAGCAACAGAGCCCAGTGTTCCTAGCGTTGCACCCCGGTCCATTGAGCTAGATGCACTTTAAACTCAAATCTTGAAAATACATCCTATGAACATTTCAGAGCCAACCCCAGAGGAGCCATATACTTGTTGCCCCAGCTCCAGAAGCAGCCACGTGAGTATTCATTTTTGAGGTCTTGAACTCTGTGAGAACACAAAGGTTACACTTAGAAGTCATGGGGCCTGATTATGGCAGGATAAAATAACAACAAGAAAAGCAAACACAATGCAAGAACCCACTTCTGAAGGGTGGGGCTGCTGTTCCCTGGCTGCACATTGTTTTTCAAATTGTTGTGGGTTTACGCTGTCGCATCATCCCTGGGGTTGAACCTATACTCAGCTCTGGGAAGGCTTCCATTTTCCACATCGCAGAATATAATCCAGTGGAGTGTGGTTTCAAAAATGATTTAACAAGGTAACATTTTAGTTTTGAATAGTTAAGGAGGTCTGGTGGTGGAGTAGGTAAGGTATTTGGCTGCTAACCCGAAGGTCAGCGGTTCAAACCCACCAGCTGCTTTGCGTGAGGAAGATGAGGCAATCTACTGCAAAAAGATTTACCACCTTGGAAACTCAATGGGGGTCGCTTTGAGTCTGTGTTGACTCCATGGCAGTGTTTATTTGTTTTTCTTTTATTTACAAACAGCCACTTTGTCTGCTTCCACGCCCCCCTCACACATGATTTCTGAATCTGTCACCCCTTGGAGGGTATTTATGGCTGGGCTGTTACTGGAAGCAGTTTAACATCTTTACACATGTATTTTAGGGATTTGAAATTCTTTTCTAGCTGCTTTTTGGGTCAGTGAGCTTATTTCACATCCTGTTTTTGTTTTTGTTTTTCCTCCTTCTTTTTTTTTTTTTCTTAGAAAGCCCTAGAATGGATAATGGATGTTGCAAAATTATTTTACTAAGATAAAATGCACATTGGTACTTTTTTCTTATTTTCTCACCTTAAAATTAAGTCTAACTTGAGACAACATGTAATTCCACAGTCCTTTTAGTCCTGCCTTAGAAATTCTGTTTTCTAAGGTCATAATGTGACGAATCAAGGCAAAAAGCAACATTTTCTAAGAATAACTAACAACAACAACAAGTAT
>NW_006928463.1:4894-6109 GCF_000298275.1 Orycteropus afer afer
CAATTGAGCTTGATGTCCCCTGTGACTATGGCTCTGAGCCCACAGGTCCAATTACTTGCTCCCTGTAGGTAGCTGGCTGTGGCCAAGAAGTGACTACAACCTTGTCCCTTCTCAGCTCTATTATATATACCTGGGAATTCTTACAGAACATACAAATACCCTTGTAGAAACACTGTCTGCCAACTCAATACATGGTCGTGGGCACACTTTCCCCTGCATAAACCAAAAAAAAAAAAAACAAACTCACTGCCGTCAAGTCAGATCTGACTTATAGTGATCCCTCCTTGGGTTTCTGAGGTGGTATCACTACAGAAGTAGATTGCCTAGTCTTCCTTCTGAGGAATGGCTGGTGGGTTTGAACCGCCAGCCTTCTGGTTAGCATTTAAGTGCCTTAGGTACTATGCTACACCACCAGAGCTCCCGCCCCCCTGCATAGACATACCTAGTAGTTCAGGCTGTCCACCCATCTATCCATTCATATATCAATGTTTGCCTTCACTGACAGTGTGGTCCTGTATGTGCAAAAGGGTTCATCTTTGTTGTCTGTACCTCCAATGCATGTTTCTCTGTCTTCCTCTTCCTCAATGCCATTGTGTTGATCACTCACATTTGGTACATTGTCCTTCTTTTCACCCAAATCAAATACTTGTCTCTACCTATCTAACAGTGTGTCGCCCACTCCCCCCGTAACAAACAAAGAACGTTTCCTTCCATATATAAATCTTTCCTGACTTTTTTTCGATAATGGACTAATAAATGTTTGTCCTTCTGTGATTGACTTATTTCACTTAGCATAATGTCCTCGAAGTTCATCCACATTATGTGGTGTTTTACAGATTCTACATTATTCTTTAGGGTTGCATAGTATTCCATTATGTGTATGTACCATAGTTCAGTTATCCATTCTTCTGATAATGAGGACCTAGGTGGTTCCATCTTTTTGCTATTGTAAATAGTACTGCAGTGAACTTGGGTGTGCATATATCTGTTCTTGTCATGGCTCTCACTTCTTTAGGCCATATACCTAGTAATGGAATGGCTGGGCCTAATAGTAATTGTAATTCCAAATTTTTTAAGGAATTTCCGTATCGCTTTCTACAGTGGTTGTATCATTTGACAGCCTCCCAGCAGTTATGAGAGTTCCTGTCACTCCACATCAGGAGCTCTGGTAGCGTACTGCGTAAGGCACTTGACTGCTAACCAGAAGGCTGGCAG
>NW_006928464.1:0-716 GCF_000298275.1 Orycteropus afer afer
GAAACATGATAAACCTTCATATCACAATGAAAAAGAGGACAAGCACAAATATTCAGCAAATACTAAAACAACAGCAACAAAGGAAATGATAAAACGATTCATAAACATAATGAGCTCAGCACAGAAAATAATATAGAACAAAGAAACCAGGGACACCATGAAACAACACAACAAAATGACAGCAACCAATTCATACTTATCAATAATTATACTGAATGTTAATGGACTAAATGCACCACTCAAGAGATGGAGAATTGCAGATTTGATAAGGAAACAAAACCCATCAATATGTTGCCTACAAGAGACACACCTTAGAGATAAAGACAAAAATAGACTAAAAATCAAAGGTTGGAAAAGGATATATGAAGCAAATGGCAACTGCAAAAGAGCAGGAGTGGCAATATTAATTTCTGATCAAATTGACTTTAAGACAAAGATGAGACAAATATGAGACAAGACAAATACAGAAAAGGAAGGACCTTATATAATGAGTAAAGGATCAACTGAACATGAAGATATAACTGTAATAAACATCTATGGACCCAATGAAAGAGGCCCAAATCATAAATAGATTTGAAAAGAGTTGAAAAGCCAAATAGATGACTCCACAGTTACAGTGGATAATACACCACTTTCATTGAAAGATAGAACAACTGGAAAGAAACTCAACAAAGATGTAGAAGAGCTAAACATTACAATCCACCAACTTGGCCTTA
>NW_006928464.1:2621-3821 GCF_000298275.1 Orycteropus afer afer
TGAATTGGACCTTCTAAAAATTAAATTTGTATGTGTTTCCAAAAACTTCTCCAAAAAGTCAAAAGAGAACCTACAGATTGGGAAAAAATATTTGGCAATGACATATCTGAAAAGAGACTTATCTCTAGAATTTATAGAAAGCTCCAACACTTCAATAACAAAAAGACAATCCAATTAAAAAATGGGCAGAAGACATGAACAGACACTTCATCATGGAGGATATTCAAGTGGCCAACAAACATATGAAGAAATGCTCACGATCATTAGCTATTAGAGAGATGCAAATCAAAACAACAATGAGGTATCATCTTGTTCAAGCACTAGTAGCAAAGTTCAACAAGACAGAAAATAACAAATGCTGGTGAGGTTGTAGAGAGATTGGGACTCTCATACACCTGCTTGTGGGACTGTAAAATGGTCCAACCATTGTGGAAAGCAGTATGGTGATTCCTTCAAAAGTTGGAATTAGAAATATCATTTGACCCAGCCATACCATTACTAGGTATATACCCTAAAGAAGTGAGTGCCATGACAAGAACAGATATATGCACACACATGTTCATCGCAGCACTATTTACAATAGGCAAAAGATGGAAACAACCTAGATGTCCATCAACTGAGGAATGGATAACCAAACTATGGTACATACACACAATGGAATACTATGCAGTGCTAAAGAATAATGTAGAATCAGCAAAACACCACATAATGTGGATAAATTTGGAGGACATTACGCTGAGTGAAATAAGTCAATCACCAAAGGACAAATATTGTATTAGTCCATTATTGTAAAAGTTAAGGAAAGATTTATCTATAGACGGAAATTTTCTTTGTTGGTTACCAGGGGTGGGAGGGGAGGGGAAGGAACGCTGTTAGACAGAAATAAGTATTGATTTGGGTGAAGAGAAGGGCAATGTACCAAAGGTGAGTGACCAACATGGCACCATTGAGGATGAGAAAGACATAGAGAGGTATATGGGAGGTACAGACAACAAATATGAACCCTTTTGTACATACAGTCCTGAGCTGTCAGTGAAGGCAAACATGAGTATATGGGTGGATAGATGGGTGGACAGGCTAAACGATTACATATGTCTATGAAATGGGGAGTATATCCAAGATCATATATAAGGTTGGCAGACAATGGTCCTATAAGTTTATGTGAATGATCAGAATTCCCAGGTGTATAGTAGAGCTGAC
>NW_006928465.1:0-587 GCF_000298275.1 Orycteropus afer afer
TTAATATAAATTGTCAGAAATAGGTAACACAGTGAAAGGGCAAAGGAGTAGAACTGATGCAATGGAAGACAGAATTAATGAGATTGAAGACAAATACCTAAATACTTATTAGGAAATGGATCAATCAGAAAAAGATCAACAGAAATGAAGAAAGCCTAAGGTTCATGTGGAATACCATCAAAAGGAATAACCTATGTGTCATTGGAATTCCAGAACAGGAAGTGAAAAATAAAACCACTGAGAAGATTGTCCAAGATTTGTTGGAGGAGAACTTCCCTGATATGATGAAAGATGAGAATATATCCATTCAGGATAGACCCCAAAAGCAGAGACATATCATCATCAAACTCATGGAAACCAAAGACAAAGAATCCTGAGAGCAGCACGGGAAAAACAAAAAGTTACTTAAAAAGGACAAGCAGTAAGAATAAGCTCTGATTTCTCAGCAGAAACCATGCAAGCGAGAAGACAGTGGGATGGTATATATAAAAGCCTGAAAGAGAAAAATTTTAAATGAACAATCACATACCTGGCAAAATTGTCCCTCAAATATGATGGTGAAATTAGGAGATTTCCATAAGCAGAAA
>NW_006928465.1:1200-1730 GCF_000298275.1 Orycteropus afer afer
ATGGAGAGTTGCAGATTGGATAAGAAAACAAAACCCATCAATATGCTGCCTACAAGAGACACACCTTAGAGACAAAGACAAAAATAGACTAAAAAGTTGGAAAAAGATATATCAAGCAAATGGCATCCATAAAAGAGCAGGAGTGGCAATATAAATTTCTGATCAAATTGACATTAAGACAATAACTACCATACGAGACAAGGAAGAACACTATATAATAATTAAATGATCAATTGAACATGAAGATAAATCCATAATAAATATCTATGGGCCTAATGAAAGAGCCCCAAAATACATCAATCAGACTTTAGTACACCACTTTCATTGAAAGGTAGAACAACTGGAAAGAAACTCAACAAAGATGCAGAAGAGCTAAACAATACAATCTACCAACTTGACCTTATAGACATCTACAGAGCAATTCACCCAACATCCGCACAATATACATTCTTTTCCAGTGCACATGGAACATTTTCCATGATAGACCATATGTTAGGCCTTAAAGCAAGCCTTCATAAATTTAAAAACAT
>NW_006928465.1:3045-5865 GCF_000298275.1 Orycteropus afer afer
GTGAGAGAGAGAGAGAGACAAGCTGTATGTGATGCTTTACAGAAGAAGATTGCCAACCTCTGCGCTCGATGAAGCTAATGTGCCCAGCCCAGGAGCTAATCCTTAGTCCTACCCCACACCACTCCTCCCTGTAAAAGATGTGCAACTATGTCCTCTTTGCCAGTTCTCTATCCTTTTGTCTCTTAATTCCCCATTGGAAATCTTGGTATTGGCTACTAGACATCTGTCAGGGAGCCTGTTGGGGGCCCTAAAGTGTCAGTGTATTCCAGGATGCAGGAGGTAGCATAGAGCACAGTAGTGGTTAAGAGACAGACTAGAAAGAGACAGATAGATGGGTTTAAATCCTGGCTCTTGTAATTTACCAGCCATAGGAGGTAAATAAGTGATTTCATCCTTGAGTTTCCATTTCCCTATTAGAGATGAAAGCCGAGAAAATAGTACAGTGGTTAAAAGCATATATCTGCAGCTAATATTCCTGGGTTTCAATACAGGCTCTAGAGTAAAAGACTTCACATTCTCCAATCTTAGAACCTGATACAACAGACATATAAACCAGTATTACAGAATGGAGAACCTAGAAGTAAATTCATCTACTTATAGGAAGCTCTGGTAGCATAGTGCCTAAGGCATTTGACTGCTAACCAGAAGGCTGATGGATCAAACCCACCAGCCACTCCTAGGAAGGAGGATTGGGCAATCTACTTCCATAGAGATACTGCCTCAGAAACCCAAGGAGGGGTCACTATGAGTTGGAATCAACTTGATGGCAGTGAATTTTTTTTTAATTATTTATTTTTTATATAACTTATCTTGGCAATGGACCAAAACTCATCAAATGGGGACGTGACAGTCTTTTTAAATATGGTACTGGCAAAACTGGATACTTAGTTGTAGAAAAATGAAACAGGACCCATATCTCACACCCTATACAAAAATGAACTCAAGTTGGATCAAAGACTTGAGTGCAAAAACTAAAACCATGAAAATCATCAAAGAAAAAATAGGGACAAATTAGGAGCCCTAATTCATGGCATAAATAGACAGTCGAACATAACTAAAGATGCACAAACACCAGAAAACAAGATAGATGACTGGGACCACCTAAAAATTAGACACTTAAGCACACATCAAGAGATTTCAACAGAAGAGCAAAAAGAGAATCCAAGAGATTGGGGAAAAAAAATTGGCAATGACATAAGGGATAAGGGGCTAATCTCTAAAATTCATAGAAAACTTCATCTTAACCACAAAAAGACGATCCCATTAAAAAACGGGAAGAAAACATGAGCTGACCTTTCACCAAAGAATAACTGGGGCAGCTAACAAACACATTAAGAAATGCTGGCTATCATTAGCCATTCACCAAACCGCATTCACTGCCATTGAGTCAACTCTGACTCATGGCAACACCCTCTGGGTTTCCAAGGCAGTAAATATTTTCTTTTTTTTTTTTTAATTGTGATTTGGGTGAAAATTTACAGAGCAACTACACTTTCCATACAGCAGTTCACATACACTTTGTCTCATGACATTGACCACAACTTAGCACAATGCAACATCTTACCTCCCACTTCCTCCCAGTAGTTAACCTCATCCCTGTGTCCATCTCTCCATGCACTCCTACCCCCTCAGCTGTCTCCCTGTGCCTGAGCAGCCCTTCTTTCTCTCATGCTTTTTCTCTCCAAGGAGTGTATCTACTCAGGTAAATGTTCAACTCCTATGCCTGTCTGTTGTTTGGCTGGAAGCCACAGGTGTACATTCAATTCCATACCTGATGGGCAGCTAGGGGCCATAGTCTCAGTGGTTCCACCAGGCTCTATCAGGCCAGCAAACCTCGTCCCTGCTTTTTTTTTGCTTTTTTTTTTTTTCCCCAAATGATTCTGAGTTTTGTTCCAAATTATTCCCCCTGTCTGTCTAGGATCTCCTACAAAGATAGGAGACAAGTAGTTGACAGTAGTAACCAAGAACCATCTATTTCTTCTGGTCTCATAGTCATATAGGCTGCAGATCGGATGGTGTGCCAGTCAATAGGACTAATTGTTTCCATGAATTTTTGGTTTTCTTCATTCTTCTTTGTTCTGGACGAGTAGAGACCCATCCTTGCATCTAGATGGCAGCTTGCAAGCTTTTAAGATCTCAGTCGCTAATCGCACAGTAGGAGGGTAGAACAATGTTTTGTGTAGTATGCTATGCCAATTGGGCTTGAGGTCTCCTACGACTTTGGTCCCGAGCCCACAGGTTCAACTACTTGGTCCCTCTGGGTAGGTGGCTGTGACCAAGCAGTGACTACAACCTTGCCCCTTGTCAGCTCCATTATACACCTGTGAATTCAGATCATACACATAAAGTTATTGGACCACTTTCTGCCAACCCTATACATGTTCTTGGATGCACTCTCCACTTCATATACATACCTAATATTTCAGCCTGTCCACCCATCTATCCACCGATATACCCGTGTTTGCCTTCACTGACCATGCCGTACTATATGTGCAAAAGGTTTCATCTTTGTTGTCTGTACTTCCCACGACCTCTCTATGTCTTTCTCTTCCTCAATGCCACTATGTTGATCACTCACATTTGGTACATTGCCCTTTTCTTCACCCAAATCAAAACTTACCTCTATCTATCTAACAGTATTCCCTCCCCTCCCCTCCCACCCCTGGTAACCACAAAGAAAATGTTCTTCCATAGATAAACATTTCCTTGACTATTACAATAACGGACTAATAACAATATTTGTCCTTTTGTGTTTTGACTTATTTCACTCAGCATAATGTACTCCAAGTTCATCCACATTATGTGGTGTTTGCAGATTCA
>NW_006928466.1:0-1528 GCF_000298275.1 Orycteropus afer afer
CGCTCAGGCCACTGCCAGACTGCAGCTCCGTGTGTCTCCTTTTTTGGTATTTTCACGCAAATTCTTCTGCTAGTTGGGGTTTAGTCCACTTTTGTATCCTTCCCTTCAAGGCTCAGGGGTCCAAGATTATCTTCCGTGTCTGTGTTAATTGATTTCCCTTTTCTTTGTTGAAGAAGGTCTGTGCAGTCCTTCTGCCTAGTCCGCCATCTTGCCGGAATTCCCTATAAGTAATTTTAACAAGAAGGAAAACAAATCAAGATGGCAATATGTGCACTAGAAGCAGCTTAGAGTAGGATATGTTCGCGGAGGTTGTCTATAGCTCTCTGCTGTTCCCCTCTCATGAAGATTTATCAGCAGTTTCAATTCAGATCACAGCAGGGGGCAGGGGGGCCCATGGAAAGTCCTGGCCTGTGAAGAACTAGTGCTTTTGTTTCCTGTTCTATCACAGGGTATAGCTGACCTCTCTTAAGCAATACAGAGTTGAATTGTTAAAGGCTGTTGAGTCTAGAACACCATTTCATAATATTGTTGAGTTAGGCCTGTCTGATATAGGAAAACATCACTAGGCTAGCCAAGTTAATACTGAATGCTGTCTGTACAGGTAGAGATAGTATTTTGTGGAGAGATATTTTTGACTAGTAAATCTTCTGAATCAGACTAGGTTAAGATTTTTGGAGAATCAATACCTACTTAGTGTGAAATGGCAGGAAGGTCCTGCTCATCCCATCTCTCCCAATCTAATCTCTCTCAAGGATAAGGTAGGGAAGGAGGACTTTTTGTCTGTAACTTTTTGTCTGTAACTCAAAGTCAGATACTATCTTGTTAAGTGCCGTCAAGTTGATTCTGACTCATAGTGACCCTATGTACAACAGAACAAAATACTGCCCTATCCTGCACCATCCTCACAATCACTACTATGTTTGAAACCATTGTTGTAGCCACTGTGTCAGTCCATCTCATTGAAGGTCTTCCTCTTTTTCACTGACCCTCTATTTTACCAAGCATGATGTCCTTCTTCAGGGATTGGTCCCTCCTGATAACGTCCAAAATATGCTAGATGAAGCCTCACCATCCTTGCTTCTAGGGAACATTCTGGCTGTACTATACTTCTTCCAAGACAGATTTGTGTGGACTTCTGGCAGTTTATAGTATATTCAATATTCTTCACAAACACCATATTTCAAATGCATCATTTTTTCAGTCTTCCTTATTCATTGTTCAGCTCTCACATGCATATGAGGTGATTGAAAATATCATGACTTGGTTTGTTGTTGTTGTTGCTGTTAGGTGCCATCAATTTAGTTCTGACTCACATCAACCTTATGTACAACAGAACGAACACCAGCCAGTCCTATTCCATCCTCACAATTGTTGCTATATTTGAGCTCATTGTAGTATCCACTATGTCAAGCCATCTTGTTGAGGGTCTTCCTCCTTTTTTTTTATGCATTTCTTTGGAATATAATTTATGTGCAGTGAAATATACAAAACTAAAATGACATGGGTCAATGCATTTTTTTTTTTTTTT
>NW_006928466.1:2123-4242 GCF_000298275.1 Orycteropus afer afer
CTTCATGTATTTGCTGGCCACCTGAATATCCTCCTTGGTGAAGTGTCTATTCATGTCTTCTGCCCATTTTTCAATTGGATTGTTAATTCCTTTGGAGTTGAGGCATGGGAGTTTTCTATGAATCTTAGAGATAAGTCCCTTGACAGATATGTAATTATTGACAAGTATGAATTTGTTGCGGTCATTTTGTTACGTGCTTTTTTGTCATGTTGATTTCTTTGTTCCATATAATTTTCTGTGCTGAGCTTGTTTTATTTACAAATTGTGTTATCACTTCCTTCATTGCCATTGTTTTAGTATTTGCTAAATGTTAATGCTGGTCCTCTTTCTGACTTTGATGTGAAGGTTTATCATTTTTCTTCGAGGTTAACCTGTGATTTAGAGTTTTCTTCCCAAGTTTAGAACAGTCCATTCTATCTTGTAGTTGTCTTGACTTCTCTACCATCTAGAAGTTCTGTAACTACACAATTTTGTCCCTCTTTCTGGTTTGTAGTTGTCCTCATTTTTCAGTTGATGTCTCTGGTTCCTTGTTTACAATCTTGTAGGCTTATTTACTTTGAATGCTTCCATAGCTGGGTTGTTTTTTGGGCTGTCATCATGTGTGTTAATGGTCAGGTGTTATTGGCTGTTGATGCTTCTCTGTCCAAAGGACTCCCTTTAGCATCTCTTGTAAGGTTGGTCTAGTTTTAACAAATTCCCTTCATTTCTGTTTATCTGAAAATGTCCTAATTTCACCATTATATTTAAGGAACGATTTTGCTGGGTACCTAATTCTTTTTTTTTTTTTTTTTTTTTTTTAATTGTGATTTGGGTGAAAGTTTACTGAGCAAATTCACTTTCCATATAGCAGCTCACATACACTTTGTGTCATGACGTTGACTACAATTTACCACAATGCAACAGCACCCCTCCCACTTCTTCCCCATAGTTATCTCTTCCCTGTGTCCTTCCCTCCATGCACTCCTGCCCCCTGAGCTGTCTTCCTGTGCATAAATAGCCCTTTTTTCTCCCATGATTGCTCTCTCCAAGGAGTGTATCTACCTAGTGTAAATGTTCACCTCATATGCCTGTCTTTTGTTTGGCTGGAAGCCACAGGGTGTGGGTTCAATTCCATACCTGAAGGGCAGCTAGGGACCACAGTTTCACTGGTTCCACCAGGCTTTATCCAACCAGAAAACCTGGTCCCCCCCCCTTTTTTTTTCAAATGATTTTGAGTTTTGTTTCACATTGTTTTCCCACTCTATCCAGGATCTCCTATATGGATTCCCTCTGAGTGGTTGACAGTGGTAGCTGGGCACCATCTAGTTCTTCTCGTCTCATAGTTGTATAGGCTGAGGATAGCATGGTTTACCAGTTGCTTGGACTAATTGTTTCCATGAATCTTTGGTTTTGTTCATTCTTCTTTGCTCTGGACAAGGAGAGACCCATCATTGCATCTAGATGGTGCTTGCAAGCTTTTAAGATCCCAGTCGCTACTCGCCCAAGTAGGAGGTGGAACAATGTTTTGTGTAGTGTGTTATGTCAATTGAGCTTGATGTCCTCTGTGACTATGGTTGCGAGCCCACAGGTCCAGCTACTCACTCCCTCTGGGTAGCTGGTTGTGCCCAAGAAGTGACTACAACCTTGTCCCTTGTCAGGCCTGTTATACACCTGGAAATTCTTACAGAATATAGCAATACAATTGTAGAAACATTGTCTTCCAATCCTATACATGGTCTTAGGCACACTCCCCCCTGCATAGACGTACCTAAATGGTTCAGCCTGTCCACCCATATATCCATGTTTGCCTTCACTGACAATGCAGTACTGTATGTGCAAAAGGGGTCATCTTTGTTGTCTGTACCTCCCATGTACCTCTCTATGTCTTTCTCATCCTCAATGCTGTCGTATTGGTCACTCACATTTGGTACCTTGCCCTCTCTTCACCCAAATCAATACTTGTCTCTACCTACCTAACAGTGTTCCCTCCCCTCCCCTTCCACCCCTGGTAACCAACAAAGAAAATTTCCTTCTGTATATAAACCTTTCCTTGACTTTTTACAATAATGGACTAATACAATCTTTGTCCTTCTGTGATTGACTTCTTACACTCAGCATAATGTCCTCCTAGTTCATCTAC
>NW_006928466.1:5477-7112 GCF_000298275.1 Orycteropus afer afer
CACTTCTTTAGGATATATACCTAGTAATGGAATGGCTGGGTCAAATGGTATTTCTAATTCCAACTTTTGAAGGAATCACCATACTGCTTTCCACAGTGGTTGTACCGTTTTGCAGTCCCACCAGCAGTGTATGAGAGTCCCAATCTCTCCACATCCTTGTCATCATTTGTTATTTTCTATCTTGTTGAACTTTGCTACTAGTGCTGGGGCAAGATGGTATCTTTGTTGTTTTGATTTGGATCTCTCTAATGGTTAATGTAGCTCTGGTAGGGTAGTGCCTAAGGCACTTGACTGCTAAACAGAAGGCTGGCAATTCAAACTCATCGCCACTCCTCAGAAGGAAGGTTGGGTAATCTACTTCTGTAGTGATACTGCCTTGGAAACCCAAGGAGGGGTCGCTATAAGTCAAGTCCGACTTGACGGCAAATAACAACAACAAATGACTAATGATCATGAGCATTTCTTCATATGTTTGTTGGCCACCTGAATATCCTCTTTGGTGAAGTGTTGTTCTGGTTATCCAGTGCTGCTCTGACAAAAATATACCACAAATGGGATGCTTGAATAAACAGGAGTTTATTCTCTTACTGTTTGGAAGCTTTAAGTCTGATTTCAAAGTGCCACGCTCTAGGGGCTGGGTGAAAGCCCCTCAACCTTGGGCTTCAGCTTTGCCTCCTGCTCCTGGTCCACAGGAGCTAGAGGCTTTTCTTTACTCAGACAGCTGCTGGCTGCTGAGACTGACAAGCCCAAGGTTGAAAAGTAAAAAGGCACAGTCTCGCTGTTATCAAACCACACGGCAGGATATTCATTCAAGTCCAGGGAAAGTCCCAAGGCGGCAGAGCATGGCAGGCTGCTGAACAATGACATGGCTACATGCAGGGTTCAAGCATGCCATAGGCTAGAGACCTTTCCCTAAGGCTTCTCCTTATTTACAGGAAGCAGACCACATTCCTAAGGCAGCTACTCAGCTGCTCACAGTAGATTGCACCATGGAGTTGATTACCAGTCTCATCATGGGGAATACTACAGGCAGCTGTCCAGCCACTCAATCAGGCCCAGTGAAGCTGACATATAAACTGAACTACCACAAGTGTCTATTCATGTCTTCTGCCCATTTTTAATTGGATTATTTGTCTTTTTGTTGTTGAGGTGTTGGAGTTTTCTATAAATTCTAGAAACAAGTCCCTTGTCAGATATGTCATTCCCAAATATTTTTTCCCAATCTGTAGGTTCTCTTTTGACTCTTTTGGAGAAGTTTTTGGAAGCACATAAAATTTTAATTTTTAGAAGGTCCCATTCATCTATAGTCTCTTCTGTTGTCTGTGTGTTTAGGGTTATGTTTGATAGTCTAAATTTGCCCCTAGTTTTTCCTTGAGAAACTTTATAGTTTTGGGTTTCACATTTAAGTCTTTGATCCATCTGGAGGTAGTTTTTATGTATGGTGTGAGGTACAGATCTTATTTCATTTTTTTGCAAATGGATATCCAGTTTTGCCAGCACCATTTATTGAACAAACATTCTCTTCCCCATTTAATGGATTTAGGCCCTTTGTCAAAGATCAGCTGACCATAGGTCGATGGATCTATTTCTGGGTTCTCAATTCTATTCCATTGGTCTATGTGTCTGTCTTTATAC
>NW_006928467.1:0-1300 GCF_000298275.1 Orycteropus afer afer
CCAACCTTCCTTCTGAGGTGTGGCTGGTGGGTTTGAACCGCCAGCCTTCTGGATAGCAGTCAAGTGCTTTAGGCACTATGTTACCAGAGCTCCCATGGGTTACATAGGATTATATTATTCAATATCGTGTTGGAAGATGAACCCCCTATACTGGCAGGCACTCAAAAAGCATAGTGACCACAACAATGGACTCAAGCCTACCAATGATTCTGAAGATGGTAGAGGACTAGTTAAGGTTTCATTCTGCTGTCCATAGGGTCACCAAGAGGCAGATGGCAACCAACAACAATCTGCCAAGTGTTATTCTAAGTGCTTCCTAACTATTAACTCATTTGTTCTGCATATGAGTCTTCCAAGGTAGAAAGTATTATTTCCACTTTACAGATAGAGAAGCTAAAACACAGAGAGATTACATAACCTACTCCAGGTCATATAGCTAGTAAGTGGTAAAAAGTCACATGGGTAGTAGGGGTAGAACAGAGATTCAAACACAGACAGAATTATAACTTTGACAAGAATTATAAGCTGTAGAAGAACAGGTATTTTGCTTGTTTTTTTTTCCATATTCTATCTCTGGGACATAGACTGTTGTTGTTGTTGTTATGTGCCATTGAGTTGGACCCGAGTATCCGGCAGTATCACTACGAAAGTAGATTGCCCAACCTTCTTTCTGAGGAGTGGCTGGTGGGTTTGAACCACCAGCATTTCTGGTTAGCAGTCAAGTGCCTTAGGCACCATGCTACCAGAGCTCATAGACTAGTGCCTGGTAATTAATCAATTAATTAATTATGTGATAGTTAAGGCTGTGTGTCAACTTGGCTGGACCATGATTCTCAGTGGTTTAGAAATTATAATGTAGTCATTTCCCATGTTAAGATCTGATATAATGTAAACACCTCCATGATGAGATCTGCTTTGAGCAGCCAGTCAGTTGAAAGGGAGTTTTCTCAGAGGTGTGGCCTGCTTCAAATATATATCTGAACATGATGGCAAAGTTCCCTGGCTTTTTCCCTGGCTTTTCTGCTGGATCTGTATCTTGCATCTCGCTAATTATCATAGAGTCGTGTCTGACTCATAGCGACCCTATGCACAGCAGAATGAAACACTGCCTGGTCCTGTGCTATACCTGAGCCCATCATTGAAGCCATTGTTCTCTTCTTCTTTGACCTTCCATTTTACCAAGCCTGATATCCTTCTCCAGGGTTCTTTCTGACAACATGACCAAAGTAGGTGAGATGAAGTCTGGCCATTCTTGCTTCCAAGGAGCATTCTGGCTGCACTTCTTCCAGGACAGATTTGT
>NW_006928467.1:3327-4816 GCF_000298275.1 Orycteropus afer afer
CCCTTTGACTTCCTCCTTCAGTACCATTGGTTCTAGATCATATGCCACCTCCTGAAATGGATGAAGATCAACCAGTTCTTTTTGGTACAGTGACTCTGTGTATTCCTTTCATCTTCTTTTGATGTTCTCTGCATCATTCAGTGTTTTGCTCTTAGAATCTTTCAATATTGCAACTCGAGGCTTAAACTTTTTCCTTAATTCTTTCAGCTCAAGAAATATTGAATGTGTTCTTTCTTTTTGTTTTCTAACTCCAGGTCTTTGCACATTTCATTATACTAACTGCCTTTGTTTTCTCAAGCAGCTCTTTGAAATCTTTGGTTCAATTCTTTTATCTTGTCATTTCTTCCATTTGCTTTAGCTACTCTCCACTCAAGGGCAGGTTTCAGAGTCTCTTCTGTCATCCATTTTGCTCTTCTCTTCTTTTGTTGTCTTTTTAGTAACCTCTTGTTTTCTTCATGGATGATGCTCTTGATGTCATCCCACAATTCATCTGGTTTCCAGTCACTGGTGTTCAATGCATATAATATATTCTTTAGATGGTCTGTAAATTCAGGAGGGATATATTCTACATCATATTTTGGCTCTTGTGGACTTGTTTTAATTGTCTTTAACTTCAAGTTGAACTTGCATATGAGCAGTTGATGGCCTGTTCCACAATCATTTCCTGTCCTGGTTCTGGCTGAAGATATTGAGCTTTTCTATTGCCTCTCGCCACAGATGTAGTCAATCTGATTCTTGTGTATTCAATCTGGTGAAGTCCATGTGTACAGCCACTGTTTGTGTTGTTGAAAAAAGGTGTTTGCAATGAACAAATCATTGGTCTTGCAAAATTCTACCAGGAGAGTTCCAGCATTATTTCTGTCACCAAGGCCAAATTTTCCAACTACTGGTGATTCTTCATTGTTTCCAACTTTTGCATTCCAATCACCAGTGATAATTAATACATCTTGTTTGCAAGTTAGGTCAATTTCAGACTGCAGAATTTGATAAAAATATTCAGTTTTCTCATCTTTGGCTTTGGTGATTGGTGCATAAATTTGAATAATAGTCATATTAACGTGTCTTCCTTGTAGGCATATGGATATTATCCTATCACTGACAGCACTGTACTTCAGGACAAATCTTGAAACATCCTTTGTGATGATGAATGTCACGCCATTCCTCTTTAAACTGTGCTTTCCGGCATACCAGATCATATGGTTGTCTGATTCCAAATGGCCAAAATAGTACATTTCCGCTCACTGATGCCTAGGATATCAATCTTTATGTGTTCCATTCATTTTTGACAACTTCCAGTTTTCCTAAATTCATACTTTGTACATTCCATGTTTCGATTATTAATGGATGTTTGCCACTGTTTCTCCTCAATTTGAGTGGTGCCACGTCAGCAAATGGAGGTCTCAAAAGCTTTACCTTATCCATATGAGTAAGGCTGATTTTACTCTGATAATGCAGCTCTTTCCCAATCCTACTTTGAGAGCTTTCTAAG
>NW_006928467.1:5436-6001 GCF_000298275.1 Orycteropus afer afer
TTGGGTTGGGCACAACTTACTGCTCAAGGAGACATCTTTGCTCTTCAGCACTTGAAAGAGGTCCTTGGTAGCTGATTTGCCCAGTGCTGTATGTTGTCTGATGTCCTGACTGCTGCTTCCATTGGTATCGATTGTAGAACTAAGCAATGTGAAGTCTTTGACAAAGTCAATCTTTTCTCCATTTTTTGTGATGCTGCTTATAGGTCCTGTTGTGAGGATTTTTGTTTTCTTTTGTTGAGGTGTAATCCATACTGCAGACTGTATACTTCAATCTTCATCAGTAAGCCTCAAGTCATCCTCACTTTCAACAAGCAAAGTTGTGTCTTCAGTGTATCACAGGTTGTTAATGATTCTTCCTCCAATCCTGATGTCATATTCTTCTTCATATAGTCCAGCTTCTTGGATTATTTTCTCAGCATACAGATTGAACAAGTATGGTGAAAGGATACAACCCTGGCATACTCTCTATTTTAAACCATGCAGTGTCCCCTTGTTCTGTTTGAATGACAGCATCCCAGTCTATGTACAGATGCCTCATGAGTAAAATCAAGTGTTCTTAAATTCC
>NW_006928468.1:0-522 GCF_000298275.1 Orycteropus afer afer
TCTTGGGTTTTCTAGGTATAGGATCATATCATCAGCAAATACGGATAGTTTGACTTCTTCCTTACCAATTTAGATGCCTTTGATTTCCCTTTCTTGCTTATGGCCCTGGCTAGGATTTCCAGGACAGTGTTGAATAGAAGTGGTTATAGAGGGCATCCTTTTCTGGTTCCCCCATAGGGTTTTCAAGGCTGTAAATCTTTAAGGAAACAGACTGTCACATCTTTCTCCCATGGAATGGCTGGTGGATTCAACCTGCCGACCTTTCAGTTATCAGCCAGGCACTTTAACCACTGCACTACCAGGGCTCCTTTTCTCAACCATTAGCTGCCTTCAAGTCAGCTTCTGACAGTGGCATTGGACTGCTGTAATCCACAGGGTTTTCATTGGCTGATTTTTGGAAGTAGATAACCAGGCTTTTCTTCCTGGTCCTACTTAGTCTGGAAGCTCTGCTGAAACCTGTTCAGTCTGTGAGACCATGTTTCTATATAACCATTTTTAAGTATATAGCCATTTTGCAATATG
>NW_006928468.1:2307-3690 GCF_000298275.1 Orycteropus afer afer
TAGCAGGGATTGTGGGGCTGGCGCGGGATCAGGCAGTGTTTCGTTCTGCTGAGCATGGGGTCGCTATGAGTCGGAAATGACTCGACGGTACTTAACAACAACAACAATGCTTTTGCAGTGGAATCGGCTCCTTGGTGGTTTTTGGGGATTCACAATCTGGGCGCAACAAGTCAGCATCACAGAAACACACGTGTCTCCAAGGACAGACAGGTGGGGGCTATACATGAGGTGCATTGACCAGGAATCGAATCAAACCTATGTATCCTGCATGGAAGGCAGGAATTCTACCATTGAACTTCCATTGTCACCTCCGACTCTTTCTACACAAGGCGAAGGAACTCTTTTTTAAGCTCCATTTTTGTTATAGTTCTTTCCTCTTCAAAAGCTTGGTGCAGCAGTTTTCAAATTGCCTTCAAGGACTCTAAAGGTTTCTCAGTGTTCCCCCAGGGGCTAGAGGTGAAGATTAAGAAGAAATACCAGAAAAACCAACCTCACTGCTGTGGAGTTGGACCCAACTCATAGAGACCCCTCCTTGTGTTTCCGAGATGGTATCACTACAGAAGTAGATTACCCAACCTTCCTTTGAGTAAGAAGAAATGGGGGAAAGGTAATTGCAGTTAGCAGTCTGGCTCTGCCTCTGCTCTTCAGTGAGTGGTTTGGCTTCACACAAAGGAGATAAGGGAGGTGGAGAGGAAACAAAAACCTGTATTTCTCTTAATTCCTTCTTGAGGGAGCTCTCTATTTTTACAAAAGAATTTCCTTATCAAGCCCCATTAGCATGGAAGCTGAGACCCCCTTGCCTCGATGTTGGCTAACTTCATAGCTTGAGAAAAGTAGCGTTTTGTTCTTCATTCAGAGGAGGGGAGACAGAGTGTGCAGTGAGGTGGCAGGGAGATCTGCCTGTACTCTGTGATGAGACATCTCTTTTGACCCCAAACTTGCTGGATTAGATTTGCAAAATGCTGGCATGAGTGGATTTTTTGGGGAAGGGCTGTTGGCTGAGTTTCATGCCTGGGTTGATGTGGAGCAAACAGAGTGAACAGAGGGAGTCATGAGTGAGCCCTCATAGCTCACTCAATTCTTGGGGTAGCATAGGATTTCCTGTCCCCAGAATTAGAGGTTGAGGTTAATCTTACCTGGATCTCTTTGACTGGGGAGTTACTAGTTCCCATATGGGTTACACATATCTTAGGGTTCCAGGTGGTATTTTTCCTCAATTTTTAAAACTGAAGCCTAATTTACATGCAGTAAAATGTACAAATTTAAGTGCAAAGATTATAAAGCTGTGTAACATATTATAGAACATTTCCATAGTGCCAGAAATTTCCCTCATGTCCCTTCCCAGTGACTACTGCCTACTTACTCACTAGTTTTATTTGTTTG
>NW_006928468.1:6169-6635 GCF_000298275.1 Orycteropus afer afer
TGTTTTGCAGACTCTACATTATGCGTTAGTGCTGCGTAGCATTCCATTATGAATATCTACCATAGTTTGGTTATCCACTCTTCTGCTATAACTCTTAGAGATAAGTCCTTTGCCAGATATGTAATTATTGGCAAATATGAATTTGTTGCTGTCAATTTTGTTATGTGCTTTTTCATGATGTCGATTTCTTTGTTCCATATAACTTGTATGTTGAGCTTGTTTTGTTCCTAAATCACTTCTTTGTTGCTATTGTTTTCGTATTTACTAAATATTTGTGCTGGTCCTCTTTTTTATTTTGATGTGAAGGATTATCATTTTTCTTTGAGGTTACCCTGTGATTTATAGTTTTCTTCCCTAGTTTAGAACAGTCCGTTCTATCTTGTAGTTGTCTTGACTTCCCTATCATCTAGAAGTTCTGTGACAACACAGTTTTTTTTTCCCTCTTTTTGGTTTGTAGTTGTCCTCA
>NW_006928469.1:0-822 GCF_000298275.1 Orycteropus afer afer
GAACCAACTGAAACAAAAAGGATAATATCAGGATACTATGAAGAACTGTACTCCAACAAATTTGTAAATCTGGAAGAAATGGACAGATTTCTAGAAACACACCATTTACCTAAACTAACACAGACTGATGTGGAAAAGTTGAACAGCTCCATCACAAAAGGAGAAATTGAACAGGTCATCAAAAATTACCAACTAAAAAACCTCCTGGCCCAGATGGTTTCACTGGAGAATTCTACAAAACATTCAGAGAGGAACTGATACCAATTCTACTCAAACTATTCCAAACAATAGAGAGGGATGGAATCCTCCCTAACTCATTTTATGAAGCAAGCATAACCTTGATACCAAAACCAGGCAAAGACATCACTCAAAAGGAAAACTACAGACCAATATCCCTCATGTATACAGATGTAAAAAACTTCAACAAAATCCTAGCCAATAGACTGCAACAACATATCAAGAAAATCACTCATCATGACCAAGTGTGGTTCATATAAGTTATGCAGGGATGGTTCAACATTAAAAAAACAATCAATGTCATCCACCACATAAATAAAACAAAGAAGAACCACATGATCATATCAATTGATGCAGTAAAGGCATTTGATAAAAATCCAGCACCCATTCCTGATCAAAACTCTCAGCAAAATAGGAATAGAAGGGACATTACTCAACATAATAAAGGGCATCTATGCAAAACCAACAGCCAACATTATTCTTAATGGAGAAAGACTGAAACCATTCTTCTTGAGAACAGGAACCAGACAAGGATGCCTGCTATCACCACTTCTATTCAACATTGTAGTGGAAGTCCTAGCCAGG
>NW_006928469.1:2737-7293 GCF_000298275.1 Orycteropus afer afer
TGGAATGGAATTGAGAACCCAGAAATAGATCCATCAATCTATGGTCAGCTGATCTTTGACAAAGGGTGAAAATCCATTAAATGGGGAAAAGAATGTTTGTTTAATAAATGGTGCTGGCAAAACTGGATAACCATTTGCAGAAAAATGAAACAAGATCTGTACCTCACAACATACATAAAAACGAACTCCAGATGGATCAAAGACTTAAATATGAAGCCCAAATCTATAGAATTCCTCAAGGAAAAACTAGGGGCAAATTTAGGGGCCCTAATATATGGCATAAATAGATTCTCAAGCATAACTCAAAATGCACAATCAGCAGAAGAGAAACCAGATGATTGGGACCTTCTAAAAATTAAATTTGCATGTGCTTTTGAAGACTTCTCCAAGAGAGTCAAAAGAGAGCCTACAGATTGGGAAAAATATTTGGTAATGACATATCTGACAAGGGATTTATCTCTAGAATCTATAGAAAACTCCAACACCTCAATAACAAAAAGACAACAATCCAATTTAAAAATGGGCAGAAGACATGAATAGACACTTCACCAAGAACGACATTCAAGTAGCCAACAAACATGAAGAAATGCTCATGATGATTAGCTATTAGAGAGATGCAAATCAAAACAATAATGAGATACCATCTTGCCCCAGCACTAGCAGCAAAGTTCAACAAGACAGAAAATAACAAATTCTGGTGAGGATGTGGAGCGATTGGGATTTTCATACATTGCTCATGGGACTGTAAAATGGTACAACCACTGTGGAAAGCAGTATGGCAATTCCTTCAAAAGTTGGAATTAGAAATACCATTTGACCCAGCAATTCCATTACTAGATATATATCCTAAAGAAGTGACAGCCATAACAAGAACAGACATATGCACACCCATTCCAAAAGATGGAAACAACCTAGGTGTTCATCAACTGAGAAATGTATATCCAAATTATGGTACATACACACAATGGAATACTATGCAGCCCTAAAGAATTATGTAGAATCCGCAAAACACCGCATAATGTGGATAAACTTTGAGGACATTTTGCTGAGTGAAATAAGTCAATCACAAATGGACAAATATTTTATTAGTCTGTTATTGTAAAAGTCAAGGAAAGTTTTATCTATGGAAGAACATTTTCTTTGTTGGTTACCAAAGGTAAGAGGGGAGGGGAGGAAACACATAGCTAGAGATAAGTTTTGATTTGGGTGAAGAGAAAGGCAATGTGAGTGATCAATATAGTGCCATTAAGGAAGAGAAAGACATAGAGAGGTACGTGGGAAGTACAGACAACAAAGATGAACCCTTTTGCACATATAGTACGATGTGGTCAGTGAAGGCAAACACGGGTATATGGGTGGATATATGGGTGGGCAGGCTGAACTATTAGCTATGTCTATGAAGGGGGGAGTGCACCGAAGAACATGATAGGGTTGGCAGACAGTGGTCCTATAACTTTATGAGTTTAATCTGAATTTCCAGGTGTATAATGGAGCTGACAAGGGGCAAGGTTCTAGTTAATGCTTGGTCACAGCCAGCTACCCAGAGGGACTGAGTAATTGAACCTGTGAGCTCAGGACCATAGTCACAGAGGACATCAAGCTCAATTGGGATAACATATTACACAAAACATTGTTCCACCTCCTACTTTGGCAAGTAGCGACTGGGATCTTAAAAACTTGCAAGCTGCCATCTGGATGCAACGATGGGTCTCTTCTCATTCAGGGCAAAGAAGAATGAAGAAAACCAAAAATTCATGAAACAATTAGCCCTAGTGACTGATACACCATCCGATCTTCAGCCTATACGACTATGAGACCAGAAGAATTAGATGGTGCTCAGCTACTACTGAAAACCACTTGGAAAAGGATCTATGTAGGAGATCCTGGATAGACAGGGAGAACATTGTGGAACAAAACTCAAAATCATTTGGAAAAAAAAGGGGAATGGGGAGACCAGATTTGCTGGCACGATGAGCCTGGTGGAACCACTGAGACTATGGCCCCTAGCTGCCCTTCAGGCTTGGAATTGAACGCATGCCTGTGGCTTCCAGCCAAACACTGGACAGGCATATGAGTTGAATGTTTACCTGAGGTAGGTACAGTCCTTGGAGAGAACAAGCATGGGAGAAAGAAGGGCTGCTTATTCACCAGGAGACAGCTCAGGGGGCAGGAATGCATGGAGAGAGGGACACAGGGAGGAGGTAACTGTTGGGAGGAAGTGGAAGGGGAGCTGTTGTATTGTGGTAAAGTGTGGTCTATGTCATGAGACAAAGTGTATGTGAACTGCTGTATGGAAAGTGAATTTTCCCTGTAAGTTTTCACCCAAATCACAATTAAAAAAAAAAAGAAAGAAAGAAGGAAAAAATATTATGAAAAACTGTACTCCAACAGATTTGAGAACCTAGAAGAGATGCACAAGTTTGTAGAATCACAAAACTTACATAAAGTATCCCATTCAGAGATAGAATGCTTGAACACACCTATAACAAAAGAAGAAATTGAGCAGGTCCTTTTAAAAAAAAAAAAAAAAAAAACTTCCCACAAAGAAAAGCCCTGATGCTGATGGCTTCACTGGAGAATTTTACCAAATATTCAGAGAAGAGTTGACACCTATACTACTCAAGCTATTCCAGAACATAGAAAAAAATTGAATACTTTCAAACTCATTTTATGAAGCAAGCATAACACTGATACCAAAACTAGAGACAGAGACCGCTAAAAAGGAAAACTACAGACCAATATCTCTTATGAGCATAAATGCAAAAATCTTCAACAAAATCCTGGCCACCAGAATCCAACAACATAGCAAAAAATAATACATCCTGACCAAGTGGGATTCATACCAGGTTTGCAAGGATGGTTCAACAACAGAGAAACAATCAATGTAATCCACCTCATAAACAAAACAAAAGAACCATATTATTAAATCAATCAAGGCAGAAAAGGCATTAGATAAAATCCAACACCGGTTCCTCTTCAGAACTTTCAGCAAAATAGGGATAGAAGGGAAAGTCCTCAACATAATAAAAAGCATATATGCAAAGCTAACGACCAACATCATTTTTAGTGAAGAAAGACTCAAGGCTTTCCCCCGTGAATGGGAACCAGACAGGGATGCCCTATATCACCACTTCTAATTAACATCGTAGGAGCTCTGGTAGTGTAGTGCCTAAAGTGCTTGACTGCTAACCAGAAGCCTGGCAGTTCGAACCCACCAGCCACTCCTTGGAAGGAAGATGGGGCAATCTACTTCCATAATGATATTGCCTCAGACACCCAATGAGAGGTTGCTATGAGTTGGGTCCAACTGGAGGGCACATAACAACAACAACAATTAACATCTTATTGGAAGTCCTGGCCAGGGCAATAAGGCAAGAAAGAGAAATAAAAGGCATACAAATTGACAAAAAGGAAGTAAACTATCTCTATTTACAGATGATATGATCCTTTACGTAGAAAACCCAAGGGACTCAATAAAAAAAAAAAAAAATACTGGAACTAATAGAGACGTTCAGCAAAGTGGCAGGATACAAGGTCAACATACAAAAATCAGTTGGATTCCTCCACACCAACAAAGAGTCCTCTGATAAAGAAATTAGGGAAATAATACCATTTACAATAGCTACTAAAAAGATAAAATATCTAGGAATAAATGTTACCAGAGACACAAAAGACCTATACAAAGAAAACTATAAAAACAAGAGACAACAAGGTCATTATATAAATGGAAGAACCTACCTTTTTCATGGATATGTAGACTGAATATTGTGAAAATGTCAATACTACCTAAAGAAATCTACATATTTAATGCAATCCCAGTCCAGATACCAACAAATTTTTTTAAGGATATGGAAAAAACAGTTACTAAATTCATATGGAAAGGAAAGAGACTTTGGATAAGCAGAGCACTTCTCAAGAAGAAGAACAAAGTGAGAGATCTCACACTCCTGGATTTTAAGAAATGCTATACAACAACAACAACATACAGCCACAGTAGTCAAAACAGCATGGTACTGGTACAATTGTAGACAGATAGACCAATAGAACAGAATCAAAAGTCCAGATATAGACCCATCCATCTATGGACAGGTGATCTTTGACAAAGGTCCAAAACATATTAAATGGGGAAGAGACAGCCTCTTTAACAAATGGTGCTGGCAAAACTGGATATCCATCTGCAGAAAAGTGAAACAAGATCCATATCTCACTCCACACACAAAAACAAACTCAAGCTGGATCAAAGACTTAAATGTAAAACCCAAAACTATAAAATTCATCAAAGATAAAATAGGGGTAAATCTGGGGGCCCTAATTTATGGCATAAATCGATTATCAAGCATAACCCAGAATGCACAGGAGGTAGAAGAGAAGCTAGATGACTGGAACCTTTTAAAAATTAAATTCTTATGTGCATTGAAATATTTCATCAAAGGGTAAATAGAGAACCTAGAGATTTGGAGAAAATATTTTCCTATGACAAGTCTAATAAAGGACTTATCTCCAAAATCTATAGAAAACTTTAACACCTCAACCAAAAAAAAAAAAAAAAACAAATA
>NW_006928470.1:0-5653 GCF_000298275.1 Orycteropus afer afer
GTATTAGTAATAATAGTTGTTTTAAAACAGACAAATACAAGGAAACTAATCACCTGAAAAAAGAAAGTGAAAAAGAAAAAAATAAAAAAAGAGAAAAAAAAAATTGGTGGAGGACAGGGCAGTGGACCCAGGCTCCGTCTAAGCACACAGACTGTGATGGAGTTCCTGTGGGTCCAGAAGGTAGGTGGGGGTGGGGGATGGCCGCACCTCTTTTCCCCAAGCGTGTGTGGGGTATAAGAGTAACAAGAGGAATGTGGTACCTTTTCAGTCTTGCAGTTCTGGAGTGTCCTTGGGGTTGCTGGAAAGCAGAACGTGTTCTTAAGCCCCAGGAATCTGCGAGAGCACTGGCTCTTTAAATATCCAAAACAGTCAAGCCCCTTTTAAACCTTCAAAATGGCGGTGCCCTCCAGACCAGCAAAAGTCCACAGCTCAGCCTGCCTTTCTCTTCACCTTCTCTGTTTATTCCCCAGCCACCAGAGCAGTCCTCTGTGTAGTCCCTGGTTAGCAGGGCTGATTTTTAGGTTAATTCTTAGGTCCTACCACCACTCAGGAATCTCCAAGCTGTCTGTGCCATCAGGATCACTCAGGATCACTGCCAGACTGCAGCTCCGTATGTCTCCTTTTTTGGTATTTTCATGCAAATTCTTCTGCTAGTTGGGGTTTAGTCCACTTCTATATCCTTCCCTTCAAGGTTCAGGGTCCAAGATTATCTTCAGTGTCTGTGTTAACTGGTTTTCCTTTTTTTTGTTGAAGAGGGTCTGTGAAGTCTTTCTGCCTAGTTTGCCTCTTGCCGGAACCTCTGTATGGCTTTTTAAGGTAGCAAATGTGATAATTCACTCAACAGATTTTCCATTTGTTGGAGATATAGATCTTAAAACAATACTTAGCTGGTCTGTATGAGGAATATTAGGAGTAGAATCTACAGACAACCTGAAATATCAAAATATGCTTAGGTCACTGAAAATAATTGAATTCTTTATTACTTATTAAGGTTATTAACTCTTCACATGTTGTAGACATGTACAATGGGTTGTCATTTCCTATGTAACATATTTTGAGATGACTTGCTAAAAATGCATCAAAGTTAGTAACAAATTCAAGTAAACCCCCAGAATTTCCATTCTGTAGTGAACCAAACACTTCATTTCTTCCTCAAAAAGATAGTCCACATCCAGCCATTGTTATAATGGCAGCAAAAATACATTGCAAAATGGCTTTCTGACATTCTTCTGACATTCTTCATTAATTTGTGTTTCCAGTTCTTGAGTTAAACCAAAACCATATCTTTTGTTTAAATATGACAACATACAATCTTTATGAACTGAACTATTTTCATGTTTGTCAGTTATATTAAAGTTGCACCAATCACTAAATCCATCTGTAGCAAATTGAGAACTAAAAGAGTTAGGACTGAATAGCTGGCAAACAAAACAATACACAGAGCCAACTGATGGAGAATACACTAGCCACTCCTTATAATTTTCACCATTATCTTTGTACCCTAAAAACATATTCTGGCTATAGAACCCTGTTTGTTTACCATCCAGAAATTTTTGACACTAATTTTCAAATGGTCCGTAGTGATGTTGACAATTACTTGGCCCTCTCTCAAGCCAAGAATTTACATCATTAGAAGAAAGATTATTCCACAAAGCAGAATCTGTATTTCTGTTATTTATGGGGTTGGCAGATATGACAATTTCAGATTCCAAAGTAGTTTTCACTTTCTATTCATTATTATTATTTATTTTTACTATAGCAAGGAATGAATGCAGTTTGGAACAAATTCTGTTATATCCGTGTTGCTATTAGTAATGTCAGCACTAGTAGTACTAGTACAGCAGTTCACACCCTTTAAATGTGAACATTTAACAGAAGAAGTCTGTTCTGATTCATTATGTTTAAAAAGGAAGTTAATTTTGAAATTTCTTTGTGTTGTTGTTGATAGGTGCCGTTGAGCTGGTTCTGACTCAGTGACCCTATGGACAGCAGAACAAAATGCTGCCTAGTCATGCACCATTCTCACAATCCTTGCTATACTTGAGTCCATCATTGTCAACCCCTCTCATTCAGGGTCTTCCCCTTTTTCACTGACCCTCCACCTTACCAAGCATGATATCCTTCTCCAGGGAATGGTCCCTTCATGACAACATGACCAAAATAGGTGAGATAAAGTTTGGCCATTCTTCCTTCCAAGGAGCATTCAGGCTGCACTTCCTCCAGGACTGATTTGTTAGTTCTTCTGGCAGTCCACGGTACTTTCAGTATTCTTCACCAACATCACAACTCAAATGCATCAATTCTTCTTTGGTCTTCCTTATTCATTGTCTAGCTTTCACATGCATATGAGGTGATTGAAAATGCCAGGGCTTGGGTTAGGCACACCTTAGTCTTCAAAGTGATAACTTTGCTTTTCAACACTTTAAAGAGGTCTTTTGCAGCAGTTTTGCCCAGTGCAGTACAATATCTGGCTTCTTGACTGCTGCTTCCATGGGTGTTTATTGTGGATCCTAGTAATATGAAATATTTGACAACCTCAATCTTTTCTCAATTTATCATGATGCTGCATATTTGTCCAGTGGTGAGAATTTTCATTTTCTTTATGTTGAGATGTAATCCTGCAGACTATAGTTTTTAATTTTCATCAGTAAGTGCTTAAGTCATCTTCACTTTCAGCAAGCAAGGTTGTGTCATCTGCATATCGCAGATTGTTAATGAGTCTTCCTCCAATCCTAATGCCATGTTCCTCTTCATATAGTCCAGGTTCTCAGATGATTTGCTCAGCATACAGAATTGTCTTTAGGGATTCATCTGTGGGTTTTTTTTTTTTGTTTTTTTTTTTTAATCTTCTGGGAGCTTTTGTTTTTGCTCCCCTCTTAGATGTTCTATTTCATTTTACAAGGCAGTCAGAAATAATTTTATTCATTTGTCATATGATATTTATTGGTGAGCCCTTTGCAGATCTCTGCAAGTGTTTTTTGTCTTGAAATAATACTTAAAAGCTTGTGCACTCACTTTGCATCCTTTGATGTTGTGTCATCTAAGAACATTGTACTACTGCTGATACAAGGTGGGGGCAAGAGTGATTGCAAAGAGCATGATACAAATACAGAAGTATGCTCAATCTGAAGATGTGTTTTCATTTGCTTTGTGCAGTACCATATACATTGTGAATTACATGACTATAGTATCACTTGTATGTTATTTGGTCAATGAGAGAGAAGAAGAAGAAATTTCCTTGATTACTTATCTTGGTGTCACACAAAGTTGTCAGCCATCTGAGGCCCTGGTGGAGGCAGGGCTCTCATTCAGGTTCTGTCACATGAAAACTATATGCAAAGACTGTCTGCCTCTCACTGTTTCCTCTCTTAAGGAGTGCTGCTCTGATTTCAAGTCATCAAGTCATCCTGGGGCTGCATCTTCCCAATGTCCACAGGTGGTCTTTTCATACCTGTCCAGAGATCCATAAGGAGCAAGCACCCAGCAGAGGCTGCAAGCAAAAGGATGGTGCTTGACTTATTTCACTCAATGTTATGTCCTCCAGATTCATCCATTTTATAAGATGTTTCACAGACTCATTATTTTTAAAAAATACTTTTTATTGTATTTTGGGTGGAAGTTTACAGAGCAATGAATTTTCCTTTTCAACAATTTATACACATTTTATTTCATGACATTGGATGCAATCCCCTTAACATAACATCACTCTTCTCACTTCCTCCCTGGGTTGGCGTTTCCATCCATCCTTTTTTTACTGCCCATTTATGCCTTCTAAGCTTTGTTTTTGGTCAGATGTTACCCTTTCGGGGAAATGGGGGAAGAGGCAGGGACGAGACAGAGCTGTGAAATCCAGGTAAGGGGAGAGTGGAGAGGTTTCAAACAGCTAAGGGAGACAAACTTGTCTGTCAAGTTTGTCCTACTGTGGTGGCTTGGGTTTTGCTGTGAGGCTTGATGCTGTGCTACTGGTGTTTCAAATGCCAGCAGGGTCACACATGGTGCACAGGTTTCAATGCAGCTTACAGACTGAGACAGACTAGGAAGAAGGAAGAAGCCACCCACTTCTCAAAGAATTGGCCAGGGAAAACAAGATGCATAGCAGAGAAACACTGTCTGATACATCACTAGGCAACTATATGAATAGTCTGGAAACATTGTCCAATACAGTGTAGGAGGACATGCCCTTTAAGTCAGAAGGCACTCAATATATGACTGGGAAACAGCTGCCTCCTCAGAGTAGAACCAAACTTAATGATATGGATAAAGTAGAGCTCTCAGGACCTCCATTTGCTGATGTAGCATGACTCAAGTTGAGAAGAAATAGCTGCAAACATCCATTAATAATTGGAACATGGAATGTATTAAGTATGAATCTAGGAAAATTGCAAGTTGTCCAAAATGAAATGGAATGCATTAAGATTGATATCCTAGGCATTAGTGAGCAGAAAGGGACTGGTTTGGGCCATTTTGAATTAGACAACCATAGGATCTATTATGCAGGGAATGACAATTTGAAGAGGAATGGCATGACATTCAATATTACAAAGGATGTCTCAAGATATATCCTGAAGCACAATGCTATAAATGATGGGATAATATCCATACACCTAAAGGAAGACCAGTTAATACTATTATTATTCAAATTTACACACCAACCACCAAAGCCAATGATGAAGAAATTGAAGATTTTTTATCAGCTTCTGCAGTCTGAAATTGACCGAATGTGCAATCAAGATGTGTTAATTATCACTGGTGACTGGAATGAAAAATTTGGCAACAAGATGGTGGACTAGGCAGAAAGACAGCACAGACCCTCTTCAACAAAGAAAAGGGAAACCAATTAACACAGACACAGAAGATAATCTTGGACCCCTGAGCCTTGAAGGGAAGGATATAGAAGTAGACTAAACCCCAACTAGCAGAAGAATTTGCCTAAAAATACCAAAAAAAGGAGACATACGGAGCTGCAGTGTGGCAGTGATCCTGAGCCACCCTGATGGCACAGACAGCTTGGAGATTTCTGAGTGGTGGTAGGACCTAAGAATTAACCTAAAAATCACCCTGCTAACCAGGGACTGCACGGGGGACTGTGCTCAGTGGCTGGGGAACAAACGGAGAAGGTGAAGAGAAAGGTGGGCTGAACTGTGGACTTTTGCTGGTCCAGAGGGCACCGCCATTTTGAAGGTTTAAAAAGTGGCTTGACTATTTTGGATATTTAAAGAGACAGCACTCTGGCAGATTCCTGGGGCTTAAGAACACGTTCTGCTTTCCAGCAACTCCAAAGATACTCGGGACCTGCAAGACTGAAAAGGTAGGGCATTCCTTGTGTTACTCTTATACCCCACATTGCTTGGTGAATGGAGGTGTGCTCACCCCCTACTCCCACCTACTCTCTGGGCCCACAGGAACTCCATCACAGTCTGTGTGCTCAGACGGAGCCGGGTACCCTGCCCTGTCCTCCACTGATTTTTTTTTCTCTTTTTTTATTTTTACTTTTATTTTTTTCTTTTTCGCTTTCTTTTTCTGAGTGATTAGTTTGCTTGTATTTGTCTGTTTTTAAACAACTAATATTATTAATAATTTTTTCCTTTTTATTATTATTCTTACTCTTCCCCTACCAGGTCCTAGTTTTCAGCATTTTTTCTTTTCCCTGTGC
>NW_006928471.1:0-545 GCF_000298275.1 Orycteropus afer afer
GATTTAGTTGAAGATCTTTGCCTCTTTATTCACGATGGATATTGGTCTGTAGTTTTCCTTGTTTAGTGATGTCTCTGCCTGGTTTTGGAATCAAGGTTATGCTTACCTCATAAAATGAATTTGGGAGGAGCTCATCCTTTTCTATGTTTCAGAATAGTTTGAGTAGGATTGGTGTCAGTTCTCTGAATGTTTGGTAGAATTCTCCATTGAAACCATCTGGGCCAGAACTCTTTTTTGTTGGTAACTTTTTGATGACCTGTTCAATTTTTTCTATTGTTATGGACTTGTTCAACTTTTGCACCTCAGTTTGTATTAGTTTGTGTAAGTAGTATGTTTCCAGAAATCTGTCCATTTCTTCAGATTTTTAAATTTGTTGGAGTACAGCTCTTCATAGTGTCCTGATATGATCCTTTTTATTTTAGTTGGTTCTATTGTGATGTCACCCATTTCATTTCTTATTTGTATTATTTGTATTCTCTCCCTCTTTTCCCTTGTTAAATTTGCCAGTGGTTTGTCAGTTTCATAAGTCTTTAAAAAAAAAAAAA
>NW_006928471.1:755-2114 GCF_000298275.1 Orycteropus afer afer
ATAAATTGACCTCTGATCACTGTGTTAGTTGTGTCCCAAAGATTTTGGTATGTTGTGTTTTCATTCTCATTTGATTCAAGGAATTTTTTAATTTCATTTTTTATTTCTTCTATTACCCAGTGATTCTTAAGGAGGGTGTTGTTCAGTTTCCATGTGTCTGCTCTTTTCCCATTGATGTTTCTATTGTTGATTTCTAATTTGCTAGCATTGTGATCTGAGAAGTTGCTTTGCAGTATTTCAATGTCTTTAAATTTATTAAGGTTTGCTTTATGGCCTAACATAAGGTGTATCATGGAGAATGTTCCATGTGCACTAGAAAAGAATGTACATTGTGCTGTTGTTGGGTGAAGTGCTCTGTAGATGTCTATAAGGTTAAATGATGGATTGTATTGTTTAGTTCTGTGTCTTTGTTAAGTTTCTTTCTTATTGTTCTATTTTTGATTGAAAGTGCTGTATTAAAGTGTCCCACAATGACTGTGGAGTCATCTATCTGCCTTTTCAACTCTTTTAAAGTCTTATTTATGTATTTTGGGGCTCTTTCATTGGGTCCATAGATATTTATCATGGTTGTATCTTCTTGTTCAATTGATCCTTTAATCATTATATAATGTCCTTCCTTGTTGCATATGGTGGTTTTTGACTTAAAGTCAATTGCATTGGAAACTAATATTGCCACTCCTGCTCTTTTTTGGTTGCCATTTGCTTGATATATCTTTCTCCAACCTTTGATTTTTAGTCTATTTTTGTCTTGTCTCTAAGGTGTGTCTCTTGTAGACAACATATTGATGAGTTATGTTTTCTTTTCCAGTCTGCAACTCTCCATCTATTTTTGTTACCTAGTGCTGCTCTGATAGGAATATATACCACAAATGGGATAGCCTTAACAAACAGGAGTTTATTCTCTTACAGTTGGGAGGCTTTAAGTCCAACTTCAAAATTCCAGGCTCTAAGGGCTGTGTGAAAGTCCCTCAACCTTGAGCTTCAGCTTTGCCTCTTGTTTCTGGCCCACTGAAACTAGAGGTAGTTCTTCATTCAGGCAGCTACTGGCTGCTGAGTCTAACAAGCCCAAGGTCAACAACAAAAAAAAGGCACAGTCCTGGTGTTACCAAACCACACAGCAGGCTATTAATTTAAGTCCATTGTAAGTCCCAAGTTCAGCAGAGCATGGTAGGCTGCTGAACAACAGCATGGCTACATGCAGGGTCCAAGTGTGCCATAGGCTAGAGACCATTCCCCAAGGCTTCTGCTTATATACAGAAAGAAGACCGCATTCACTAAGGCAGTTACTTAGCTGCTTGTGGTAGATTCCACCATGGAGTTTATTGCCAGTCTCATCATGAGGAATAACTACCACCAGCT
>NW_006928471.1:2717-4617 GCF_000298275.1 Orycteropus afer afer
AAAATCAACACTTTAAACCAACATCTCCAACAATTAGAAAAAGAACAGCAAGAAAAGCCTACAGTCACTAGAAGAAAGGAAATAATAAAGATTCAAGCAGAAGTCTATGGAACAGAAAATAGAAAGACTACCACACCTAGGGAGCTGTGGTAGTTCCACACCCAAAGACCATGGTCCTACCCTTTCAGGCTGAGGCAGCTCTGCTTCTGTTTCCTTGGGCTCTGCCAATTAATGCCCAAGGGCAACACACTCCACCAGAAATCTCCCTGCCCTAAAAAAAAATACACTCAACTTTATTGCTCCATGGGCTGCCCAACCTGCTACTCTATCTCATGCTGGTCTCTTCCACCAATTAATGCCTGAAGGCAACCCAGTCCACCAGGAAGCCACCTACCCAGTGGTACCCCACTTTCTCCTCCATGGGCTAGTAAGCCTGTTGCTGTTTAATGCCAATCTCTGGGCTCTGTTATTGCAGTCTTTAATACTGGTCTCTCTGCCAGTATCTTTCTGTCAGTGTCTTGGCTCTGCTCCTGCCATCTCTTTTGCCATATGCTGGGGTCTCTCTGCCAGGGTCTTTGGTCAAGGACACACTCCACTCTTGTTTCCACATTTTAGGTATCTGTCAGAGAAGCACCCCCACTCTCTTGGTCCCAAATGTGTTAGACTGGATTCTCTAGAGAAACAAAACCGGTAAAGATTATATAGAGAAAGAAAGAGAAATTTATCTTAGGAAAATGGCTCACACACTTATAGAAGATGGCAAGTCCAAGTTCTTGGATCAAACATCAAGCTGGAGGCTTTTCCTGATTCACACAGCTGCAGGGGCTGAGGAGCTCAAGGTTGGCAGGCAGTATATTGGCTGTTGACTCCAACAAATGATGAATCCAAGATCTCCAAGCCAAATGGTGGATTGTTCGCTCACAAACAGTTATAGGCAGCACAACAGAATCCCAATCCACAGAAGAGTGTCTCTTTTCCCAGGATGTCCATAAATATACTGTGTTCTGGTTACATAGTGCCACTCTGACAGGAATATACTACAAATGGGATTGCCTTAACAAACAGGAGTTTATTCTTACAATCTGGAGTCTTTAAGTCCAAAGTCAAAGTACCAGGTTCTAGGGGCTGAGTGAAAGCCCCTCAACCTTGGGGTCCAGCTCTACCTCCTGCTCCCATACTGCTGAGATAGAGGCATTTCTTCACTCAGACAGCTGCTGGCTGTTGAGGCTGAGAAGCCCCAAGGTTGACAAGTACAATCCTGATGTTACCAAACCACACAACAGACCATTAACTTAAGTCCATTGTAAATCCCAAGGTTGGCAGAGGAAAGCAGGCTGCTGAGGAATGACATGGCTACATGCAGGGTCCAAGGCTTCTCCTTATATACAGGAAGCAGACCACATCTCAAAGACAGCTACTCAGCTGCTTGTGGTAGATCCCACCATGAGTTGATTGCCAGTCTCATCATGGGGAATAACTACCACCAGTTTCCCAGCCCCTCAACCAGGCCCAGCCAAGCTGACACACAAACATAACTACCACATAATGGAAGCAGGCAACACCCCTAAGGAAACTCCCTTTCAAAAGATTGGCTGCTCAAAACATTTACATCTGATCTCATCATTGGAACAACCCACATCACAACTGCTTAAACCACACAGAATTGTGGTCCAGCCAACTTGACACACAGCTCCAACTATCACAGTCCACCCCTTGTCAACTTGGCAGCTGTACACATCTTCTTAACCATATATAGTGTCTAAATAAGGACAATTATAAAGTACGCTAATACACATGTACAACCAAAACACATTAACCTTATTTACATTTCACAGCTCATAACAGAAGGAAACAAAAATATTTGATGCACATATACAATGAAGAAATATAACAATCACAG
>NW_006928471.1:5283-5850 GCF_000298275.1 Orycteropus afer afer
CTCCTAGAGAACATTGCCCCAACCCTTCAAGGCATTGCCACCTAGCTGGCGACATAGTTGTGTTTTCAGTAGGCCATTCCATCGTTCTATCAAGCAAGCTGCTTCAGAATGATGGGGAACAAAGTAAGAACAGTGAATTCCATGAACATAAGCCCATTGCTGCACCTTATTTACTGTGAAGTGAGTCCTTTGATCTGAAGCAATGCTGTGTGGGGTACCATGATGGTGGATAAGGCATTCTGTAAGTCCATGGATGGTAGTATTGGCAGAAGTACTGAATGCAGGGAAGGCAAATCCATATCCAGAATAAGTATCTATTCCTGTAAGAACAAAACGCTCTCCTATCCATGATGCAAGTGGTCCAATGTTATCAACCTGCCACCAGGTTGCTGGCTGATCAACCTGAGGAATGGTTCTATATCATGGACCCAGTGTTGGTCTCTGCTGCTGGCAGATTGGGCACTCAGCAGTGGCAGTAGCCAAATCAGCCTTGGTAAGCAGGAGTCCATGTTGCTGAACCCATGCATAACCTCTTTCCCTGCCACCATGGCCTCTTTGTCCATAAGC
>NW_006928472.1:0-510 GCF_000298275.1 Orycteropus afer afer
AATGTCTGTGTCAATGTGGCTAGGCCATGATTCTCAGTGGTTTGGCAGATATTATGTAGTCATCCTCCATTTTGTGATCTGATGTGAACAGCCAATCAGTTGAAAGGGAAGTTTCCTTGGGGCTGTACCCTGCATCCAATATATATGGATGTCTGATAAAGTTTGCCATCTCTCAATCCTGCATCCAACTTGTCATCCTCTGACCTCCAGCTCTTGAAACATGAGCTACCTGCCTGCCATCTGATCTACCAATTTTAGGATCATCAACCCCTGCAACCACATGAGTCAGAAAGCCTCCATTCTGATGCCTGACCCACAAATCTTGGATTTGGCTCAACTGTTTGAGCCCTTGAAATCTCTCTCTCTCGACCCCCCCCCATACATTCATACATACATACATACATACATACACACACATATATATTTATGGAAGTAGCCCTGGTGGCATAGTGGTTAAAGCACATACTTAGCAACTGCAGAACCCTCACATTGGATCCCTGATACATGGAG
>NW_006928472.1:3005-4009 GCF_000298275.1 Orycteropus afer afer
TCTGTCTGTCTGTCTGTCTCTCTCTCTCTCTCCATCTGTATAAAAATACACACACACACACATGCTGTTTTTGCACCTCTAGAGAATCCAGTCTAAGATTGTACTTTCTAATAATTTTACCACATATCTGTATTACCTATTCATATAAATGTGAAAAAAAATATTGTGATTGCTTCTGGAGAACTGAACAGGGGATGAGAAGGGTGGAACTAGATGGTGGTTTTTAATCTTGTTTATATGTATCACTTGTTTTACAAATGTTTTAACTACCAAGGAAAAGGAGAAAATAAAGCAAAGAGAGATAGGAAATGAGAAAGATGATGTCTCTGTGGACATCAGTATCAAGTGGGGGCAGGTAGCCTCTCCTAACCATGGCATGTCCCTGAGTGATCACCACAAAAGGCCCAGCAGCTCCTGTAAAGTTTCCAGCCTCCTTTATCTGGTTTCTCTCTGTCCTGCCAGGTTGGAAGCGTCCAAGTAGTTGGTGACCCAGTTCCCAGAAATTCTCCCTTGCTGTCCTTTTGTAAGGGTCCTGGGGACTGTGGGGCTCTTGGCAGATGCTCTATCTGTGGGCACAAAGAGAAGCTTATTCTCCGCTGAGGAGGGAGAGGAGGACCCATCAGATTGCCCAGGGCTTCCCAGCTGGGCTGGAACATCCATCTTCCCATAAGTCTGGGTTGAAAGGTGCTGTGTTCTGGGTGGGAGGCAAGGGACTGGCCAACTTCCCTTCTGTCTTGGTTATGTATTGCTTCATAATGAGCCACTCCAAAAGTTTGTGGCTTAAAACAGTAATTTACAATTATTACTCATGGCCTTTTGGGTTGACAGGGCTCAGCTGGGTGGTTCTTTCTTGGGGCCTCATGAAGTTTGTGGTTGGAAAGCCCCTGAGGCTGACGCCATCTGAAGTCTTGATTGGGTTGGACATTCGAGATAGCCTCTTCACTCAACTATCTGGTGCATCTGCTGAGATGGTTGGAACAACCTGGGCCTGGCTGGGCATCTTT
>NW_006928472.1:6543-7000 GCF_000298275.1 Orycteropus afer afer
TTGTTGTTGTTGTGTGGCATCGAGTCGGCCCCGACTCATAGCGACCCCTCCTTGGGTTGCCGAGGCAGTATCACTACAGAAGTAGAATGCCCAGTATTCTGATGTTATGATTGGTTAGTTTGGCCACTCTGCCAGGCTCAAAAGGAGGCCTCCTAGAGGCAGAAGAGGTCTCTCTCTCTCTCTGACTGCTGGTTGAGGAAGACGCGCTGCTGAAAGAGACAAGTACTCCTGAAAGAGACACTCGCTGCTAGGAAAGAGATGCAAGAGACATGCATTGCTGAGTGAGACACCGAGGGACACACACTGTTGGGAGAGAGACTGAGAGACTGTTAGGAGAGAGACTGTGGTCTGGGAGAGAGACTGAGCGCTTTTCCTGAACTTGAATTGTAGCCTGGTGCTTCCCTAATAAACCCCGTAATCTGTGAGTTCTGTGTGGCCACTGCAGTGAATTATCAGA
>NW_006928473.1:0-567 GCF_000298275.1 Orycteropus afer afer
GGACTGCTAAAAGAACTAACAGATCTGTCCTGGAGGAAGTGCAGCCAGAATGCTCCTTGGAAGCAAGAATGGCCAGATTTCGTCTCACCTATTTTAGTCATGTTGTCATAAGGGACCATTCCCTGGAGAAGGATGTCATGCTTGGTCGGGTGGAGGGTCGACGAAAGAGGGGAAGACCTTCAACGAGATGGATTGACACACTGGCTGCGATGATGGGTTCAAGTATAGCAGGGATTGTGGGGCTGGCGCAGGATCGGGCAGTGTTTTTTTCTGCTATGCATGGGGTCGCTATGAGTCAGAAATGACTCGACAACACTTAACAACAACATGCTGCTTTCAGGATTCTGTCTTTGTCTTGGGTTTTGATGAGTTTGATGATGATGTGTCTTGGTCATTTTCTTTTGGGGTCTATCCTATTTGGGGTTTGTTGGACTTCCTGAACAGATATATTCTCATCTTTCTTCATAACAGGGAATTTCTCCTCCAACAAATCTTGGACAATTTTCTCAGTGCTTTTATTTTTTTCTTCCTGTTCTGGAATTCCAATGACACATAAGTTATTCCTTT
>NW_006928473.1:1677-4691 GCF_000298275.1 Orycteropus afer afer
GCCACAACTCCATTCACCAAGTGGGTGTGGGGTATAAGAGTAACAATGTGAATGTCCCACCATTCCAGTCATCCGAGTCTGGAATGTCCTTGGGGTTACAGTCAAGTGGAGCCTGTTTTTAACCCCCTGGAATCTGGGAGAGCACTGTCCCTTTAAATATCCAAAATGATCAAGCCTCTTGTAAACATTCAAAATGGCTGTGCCCTCCAAACAGGCAAAGTCCACCACTCAGCCTGCTTTTTTAGGTTAATTCTTAGGTGTTACCACCACTTGGCACTCTCCAAGCTATCCGTGCAGTCAGAATCGCCGCCAGACTGCAGCTCTGTATGTCTCCTCTTTTGATATTTTCATGCAAATTCTTCTGCTATTTGGGGTTTAGTCCACTTCTATATCCTTCCCTTCAAGGCTCAGGGGTCCAAGATTATCTTCTGTGTCTGTGTTAATTGGTTCCCCTTTTCTTTGTTGATGTGGGTCTGTACAGTCTTTCTGCCTAGTCCACCATCTTGCCAGAACTCCTAATTTGAGTCTTTAAGTGGAGAAGCAGCAATCTGATGCAGGAGGGCAGCCAAACATAAGAAAGGAGGCAATTAATGGAATCTGAGATGGAACACAAGGTCTTTGTCTAAAACATTGTTTGAAATTGAACTAATTCACATCCTCTCTGCAAAGTGCACCTCTCTCAAACTTCCCCACCTCAGTATCCAACACCATTCATCAGTTGCTCAGGCCAAAATATATATTTTTTTAATTTAGTTATCTTTGACTCCCATTTTAGTCTCACAATCCATATTCAACTCATAAGCAAATCCTGAAGACTCAACATTCAATATATATCCAGAATCTGACCATTTTTGTTCTTTTCCACAACTATCACCTTAGTCCAAGCTACATATATCTCTTGCCTGGAGTTCTGCAATAGCTTCTTGACTGGTCTCGCTGCTTCCACTTTCCCCATTCAATCCATTCTCCACATATTAGCTGGACAATTCTTTAAACAGTTCAGTTAACAATAGTCCCTCACTTGAAAAACCTCTAAGGACTCACTATCACAGTTAAATTAAAATCTGAAGCCTTCACAATGTTGAACAATGCCTTTGTGGTAGTTAAGGTTGTGTGTCAACTTGGCTGGGCCTGGTTGACTGGATGGGAAGCTGGATGTAGTATACTCCATGATGAAACTGCTAATCAACTCTGTGGTGGAATCTACTGTGAGCAACTGTGAGGCTTAGGGATGTGGTCTGCTTCCTGTATATAAGAAGAAGCCTTGGGGAATGGTCTTTAACTTATGGCACACTTGAATCCTGCATGTAGCCATGTCGTTGTTCAGCAGCCTGCCATGCTCTGCCAACCTTGGGACTTTCAGTGGACTTGAATTAATGGCCTGCTGTGTGGTTTGCTAACATTGGGACTGTACCTTTTTACTTGTCAATCTTGGGCTTGTTAGCTTCACCAGCCAGTGGCTGAGTGAAGAAAACCCTCCAGCTTCAGTTGGCCCAAGAGCAAGAGGCACAACTAAAGACCAAGTCTGAGGGGCTTTCACCCAGCCCCTAGAGCCTGTCACTTTGAACTGGGACTTAAAGCCTCCAAACTGCGAGAGAATAAACTCTTCTTTCTTCAAGCCATCCCATTTGTGGTATATTCTTGTCAGAGCAGTGCTAGGTAACCAGAACAGCCTTAAATAATGTGTCCTCCTGGCTACCTCTTTGATTTCAAATTCTACCATTTTGCTTTGATTGCTCTATTCCAGCCACAGTGGCCTCCTTGTTATTCCTCCAACATACCATACTCTTTTTCTTAGGGCCTTTGTGTTTGCTGTTCCCAGGGCATGGGATGCTTCCCCCAGGATTATATGTCTCTTGTCCTCACTGCAGTCTGGTCTCTGCACAAAGGTCACCTCTGTATAGATATCTTCCCTTACTATATTATTTAAAATTGCAACATAAGTATTGTCACTACTTGACATTACTGGTTATACATTGTGGTTGTTGTTAGGTGCCATCAAGTCGTTTCCCACTCATAGCGACCCTATGCACAGCAGAATGAGACACTACCCTGTCCCGCACTAGCTCCATGATCCTTGATATACTTGAGCCCTTTGTCACAGCCACTGTGTCAATCCATCTCGTTGAGGGCCTTTCCCTCTTTCATCGACCCTCCACGTTACCACGCATGACATCCTTCTCCGGAGAATGGTCCCTTCTCACAACATGACCAAAGTAGGTGAGATGAAGTCTGGCCATTCTTGCTTCCAAGGAGCATTCAGGCTCCACTTCCTCCAGGACAGATCTGTTAGTTCTTTTAGCAGTCCATGGTACTTTCAGCATTCTTCACCAGCACCACAACTCAAAAGCATTAACTCTTCTTCGGTCTTCCTTATTCATTATCCAGCTTTCACATGCATATGAGGTGATTGAAAATATCATGGCTTGTGTCAGGCACACCTTAGTCCTCAAGGAGACATCCTTGCTCCTCAGCACTTGAAAGGGGTCCCTTGCAGCCAACTTGCCTAGTGCTGTATGTTGTCTAATGTCCTGACTGCTGTTCCCAGTGGCATCAATTTTAGAACCAAACAATATGACGTCTTTGACACCTTCAATCTTTTCTCCATTTATCATGATGCTGGTTACAGGTCCAGATGGGAAAATTTTTGTTGTCTTTATACTGAGATGTAATCCATACTGAAAAATGTATTCTTCAGTCTTTATCAGTAAGTGCCTCAAGTCATCCTCACTTTCAGCAAGCAAAGTTGTTTCATCAGCGTATCACGGGTTGTTAATGATTCTTCCTCCAATCTTGATGCCACATTCTTCTTCATATAGTTAAGCTTCTCAGATTATTTGCTCGGCATACAGATTGAATAAAAGTGGGGAAAGGATCCAACCCTGACGCACTCCCTTCTTGATTTTAAACCATGCAGTGTCCCCTTGTTCTGTTAGATCAACAGCCTCCTGGTTAATGTACAGTTTCCTCATAATCACAATCAAGTGTTCTGGAATTCCCATTCTTCTCAATGT
>NW_006928473.1:4791-5687 GCF_000298275.1 Orycteropus afer afer
TGATATTGTTTGATAATTTCCACATTCTGTGAGATCACCTTTCTTTGGAATGGGTACAAATATGGATCCTTCCAGTCAGTTGGCCAGGTACCTCTCTTCCATATCTCTTGGCACAACAGAGAGAGTGCCTCCAGTGGGACATCTGCTTGTTGAAACATCTCAGTGGGTATTCCGTCAATTCCTGGAGCCTTGTTCTTTGTCAATTCCTTCAGTGCAGCTTTGACTTCTTCCTTCAGTACCATTGATTCTTGATCATATGGCACCTCCTGAAATGGATGAAGATCTATGAGTTCTTTTTGCTACAGTGACCATGGATTCCTTCCATCTTCTTTTGATATTTCCTGCATTATTCAATATTTTTCCCACAGAATTTTTCAATATTGCAACTCATGGCTTAAATTGTTTCCTCAGTTCTTTCAGTTTGAGAAATGTCAAGAGTGTTCTTCCCTTTTAGTTTTCTAACTCCAAGTCTTTGTACATTTCATTTATTAATTAGCTTTGTTTGCTTAAGCTGCTCTTGGAAATCTTCTGTTCACCTCTTTTATCTTGTCATTTATTCCATTTTCTTTAGCTACTCTCTGCTCCAGGACAACTTTCAGACTCTCAGTGAGGGCCTTCCCTCTTTTGTTGACCCTCCACCTTACCAAGCATGGCATCCTTCTCCAGGGAATGGTCCCTTCTGACAAAATGACCAAAGTAGGTGAGACAAAGTCTGTCCATTTTGGTCTTTTCTTCCTTTCTCATCTTTGTGTGTGTGTGTGTGTGTGTGATTTGGGTGAAGACTTACAGAGAAAATTCACTTTCCATACATCAGTTCACATATACTTTGTCTCATGTCATTGACCACAGTTTACCACAATGCAACAGCTTCCCTCCCACTTCCTCCCCATAGTTAC
>NW_006928474.1:0-545 GCF_000298275.1 Orycteropus afer afer
GCTGCAGTGAAGAGCCCCCTAACCCACCTCACACGTCCTTTCTCTTTGTTGCGCTGCACAACTCGGCCCGTGGACTTGATGTACAGATGCCGGTGCAGCTCATCGATGAGCACCAGGTGCAGGTTCATCTTCTTGCTGTGAAGCTCCAGCCTCAGGTCACTGAGGCCCTCCACCTGAAGCAGAGGGCCCTCTAGAGACTCGACTGCAGACACCTGGAAAAGGAAACACACACCAACAAATAAGTAGGACAACTATAACATGGCAGAACCATGAATAAGGAAGGAGAGTTTCTAAAAGAGACTACAAAAAAGGGGTAGTGAGAGGCTTCTAAGCATATGCTGCAGAGCATGGTGTTGGCAGGCCTTGTCCCACCCCTGAAGGGTGTATCATTTTAGACAGTGATGAAGACAACGATGTTGACAAAGGCATAGGAGACACAACAAAGCTGTTCCTACAACTGATTCCCATACACACTGCCCATCAGTGGACATGTAAATGATTACTTCATTCATCTTCTCACAAGCATTCCACTTACTAAGGCTTTA
>NW_006928474.1:3400-3946 GCF_000298275.1 Orycteropus afer afer
TGCCCATAAACACATCACTTGTTTTGTGATGTGCTATAATCAAATGTCAGTACCAAATAAGTTTCCTTAAATTAACCAAGAAAGAATGGAGGAATATAAGAGTGACAAGCCTTGGGCCAGCTCTGCCCTCTGAAGCCTGCCAGTTCATTTTCACATTGACTGGCAACTGCGCGGGTGTCAGGAGCCCTGGGCCTTGTGCAGGCTGCCAGCAATTCCAAATGGAAAGGCAGCCACACAAAATGACCAAAGTGTCCCCAAGGAGGAAGAACAACAACAAACTCATTCACACTTATGCCCTAAAATGGATTTTACCTCAGGTCTCTAGCAGAGAAAAGAGGATGCATTAACCTTCAGTGACATCGAGATCCACAAAATGAAAAATAATTTGGTAAACCACTGGCCCATCATATAGCCTTATCCCTTAAGGTAATTAAATCCAGCTGAGATATTTAAGCTTAAAAACCACCCACTGCACCTCCACACTCCATTTGTTTGCAGGAATCTGAACGAAAATTTTTAACCCAAACAGCTCAAGTTCCAAACACA
>NW_006928474.1:5176-6081 GCF_000298275.1 Orycteropus afer afer
GAGGTCCTTAATATCAATACAAATAAAGGGAAATTTTTTAAATGCATTAATTATTACACTGTTTTCCAAATTGAATGACCATAGACAACTTTCCAAGTAAGACACTAATTAAGGATCAACAAGAATTAACTTGAACTAAAGTAGATAGCAAGAAAATTAGTCTCCATGGAGGAATAGGCAGACAAGAGACACAGACCCTCTTCAACAAAGAAAAGAAAAACCAATTGACAAATATACAGAAGACAATCTTGGAGCCCCGTGCTTTGAAAGAAACTATACACAAGTCAATTAGGCACCAATTAGTGGAAAAACCTGAAGGAAAATAGCGAGTACAGACACGGTTGATGCTGCAGACTGTGAACTACTCCGACAGAACCAACAGACTGAATAGTTCCATGTGATGTTGGGACCTGAGAATTGACCTAAAGATCAGCCCTGATCCCAAAGTGCTGCAGGGATGACTGTGCTGGTGGCCTATGACCAGGAAGGGAAACAGCAAGGTGGGAGGCAACCTGAGCTGTTGACTTTCCACTGTCCACAGGGTGCAGCCATTTTGATTGTTTACAGGTGGCAGCCATTTTGGATATTTAAAGTGACTGAGAGCAGAGCCATTTTGAATGTTTACAAGCACTGGTCCTTCTGGATATTTAAAGTGACCGAAGGCGCATCCATTTTGAATCACGATAAGTGGCAACCACTTCAGATTTTAAAGTGATAGCATTCTCATTTGGATTCCAGGGACCTAAGAATAGGCTCCGTTTGACAAGGTCGGCAGAGATATACAAGAGGCTGACAACAGGAAAGGAGACAGGTGGTGAGTGTGTAACTGCTGCCCACTAGCAAATAGAGGAGCACAGCACAGTACCCTGCTTGCACAGATAACATACAAACAAAACAAAAAAAAA
>NW_006928475.1:0-1172 GCF_000298275.1 Orycteropus afer afer
TAACCCAAAATGCACAAACAGCAGAAGATAAACTGGATGATTGGGATCTTCTAAAAATTAAATTCTTATGTGCATCAAGAGATTTCACTAAAAGAGTAAGAAGAGAACCTAGAGATTGGGAAAAAAAAAATCAGCAATGACATAGCTGACAAAGGACTTATCTCTAAAATTTATAGAAAACTCCAACAACTCAACATCAAAAAGACCAACAATCCAATTAAAATATGGGTAGAAGATATGAACAGATACTCTACCAAAGAAGATATTCAGGTGGCCAATAATTACATGAAGAAATGCTCACAATCATTAGCCATTAGAGAGATTCAAATCAAAACAACAATGAGATACCATCTCACCCCAGCATTAATAGCAAAGTTCAACAAGACAGAAAATAACTAATGTTGGCAAGGATGTGGAGAGACTGAGACTCTCATACACTGCTGATGGGAATGTAAAATGATACAACCACTGTGGAAATTGGTATGACAATTCCTTAAAAACAGAACTACATTTGATCTAGCAATCCTATCACTAGGTATATATCCTAAAGAAGCAAGAGCCAGCACATGAACAGAAATGCACACTCATGTTCATGGCAGCACTATTCACAATACGAAAGAGATGGACACAATGTAAGTGTCCATGAATGGGGGAATGGATAATCAAACTGTAGTACATATACACAATGGAATACTATGCAACACTAAAGAATAATGTAGAATCTGCAAAATACCACATAATATGGATGAACTTGGAGGACATCATGCTGAGTGAAGTAAGTTCATCACAGAAGGACAAATATTGTATTAGTCCACTATTGTAAAAAGTCAAGGAAAGATTTCTATATGGAAGGAAACTTTCTTTGTTGGTTACCAGGGATAGGAGGAGAGGGGAGGGAAAATTGTTAAAGAGGTTTTTTTTTTTTTTAAAACATACATATTTATACGTATATATATTTACATGTTGTTGTTGTTGTTATGTGCTGTCAAGTCAGACCCGACTCATAGCGACCCCTCCTTGGATTTCCAAGGCAGTATCACTATGGAAGTAGATAGCCCCATCTTCCTTCCAAGGAGTGGCTGGTGAGTCTGAACCGCCAGCCTTCTGGTTAGCAGTCAAGTGCCTTAGCCATTATGCTACCAGAGCTCCTATATATTTACATATACCTATCT
>NW_006928475.1:1892-2905 GCF_000298275.1 Orycteropus afer afer
GATTCTTATCAGGAGGTCTCATCCACACTTGTGCTCAATAGCTGGTGATAGACAACAGAAGTGTCTAAAAGTCTCTGATGAAACCATGATATAGGTTTGGAGGGAAAGGCTACTGTAAACAGGATGGTTGGGAGAGGTATCACTGAAGCTGAAATCTGAATAACAAGAAAAAGCCGGCCAGGCCAACATGTACACAGAGTGCAAAGGTACCACAGCAGGAACAAATCTGGATGTTTGAAGAATACATACATCAGCGTCTGAAGCAAGGTGCCTAAGGAGACGTGGAGGGGAAACTGATGAAGGAGGCAAGGTGCCCAAGGAGACGTGGAGGTGGGGCTGAGGAAGGAAGCTGGGCTCAGGTCAGAGAGGGCAGGACAGAAAGTCTGGATTCATTCTGAGTGTGATGGGAAGCAGCAAGGAATTACACCTGGGAAGGATGATGTCCGAATCACCTACTGAGGTGATTCTGGGTGCACTGTGGAAGATGGATCAGAGAAGACCAGCTAGGACCCTCTGGAGGTAGTGAGGTGAAACTCTCCTTTCCATGGATTCCATGATCGTCAGTGCTCCTGGTTCTCCTAACTCTGCTCAGTGCTTCAATAATAATCAAACCAAATCAAACTCACTGCCATTGAGTTGATTCCAACTCATAGTGACCCCAAATGGGTTTCCAAGGCTGTACATCTTTACAGAAGCAGACTGCCTCATCTTTCTTCCACAGAGCGGCTGGTGGGTTTGAACCACCAACCTTTTGGTTAGCATCCAGATGCCTTAACCACTACCTCACCAGAGCTCCTTTACAAGTTTCAAGGAGTTATTAGTATTATTATTTTTTTAATTTATTTTTACTGGAGTGAAATATACACAACAAAATGTTTCCATTTTAACATTTATAATTCTGTGATGTTTACTGCATTCCCCATGTGTGGACCATTTCTTTTCAACTCACAGTAATCCTGTGATCTCAGCAGTATCATCACAGAGATTTTATACATAAGGAGATTCATTCTCAA
>NW_006928475.1:4935-5825 GCF_000298275.1 Orycteropus afer afer
AGAGGGCAGTAATGCATATGAAAGAAGGATACAGGGAAAAGGTAACCACAGGAAGTGGGAAGTGAGCTGTTACACTATGGGGATTATAATTAATGTCAAGAAACAAAATGTGTTTGAAGTGCTGTATGGAAAATGAATTTGCTCTGTAAACTTTTACCCAAATCACAATAAAAATAAATAAATTAAAAAAATTCAAAGACAAAATTCTAAGTCCCTACACATCTTTTATTAAAAGCAATTTGTTTTGAAATTTCTAACGATATCTAGTAAGAAATCCATTTCTGCTTACCTGCTGCTGAACCCTAACCATATCCATCAGCTGTTGAGCTCCAGGTGACAACTTTGACCCCATGGACTCCACCATAGTTTGAACCCTGTCCAGGTCTATCCTTGGTCTCAGAACAGGAAAGCATGGTGCAGGACTTGCTGAAACCAGTCTCGTGTGTACCACAACTTTACTGATGAACACACACTGCTTTTCCCCAAAGGAGAGCAACTAGTATAAAACAGAAGTTCTTGAAAATAATGATATTAAACAGTAATCATTATTATTTACTTCTTCATAATTAAGGAAGAGGGAAGTACTCAGGAAAGCAAAGATAAACTGTACATACATTTTCAATTTTAAGTTCTCCCTACAATAGCAATAGTTAAAACTTATGATTCATTATGACATTCAGAGGAGCTATTTAAAATTAAGAAATATCCTTTTCAAACCAAAAAATTACACAAAAATTCAAAAGGGGTTAAAATAAAGTCTTACTTAATTAAAGCAATTAAAAATAAACAATACCAATGAGACCTTAACACACTGCAACTGGCTACATCATTTAACACAGAAGAAGTCTGTCCAGAAGCCCACCCAGAGCGTTTGTTGTTATTGTTAGGTG
>NW_006928476.1:0-555 GCF_000298275.1 Orycteropus afer afer
CACTTGCTGGCTTGTTATCAGGTCCTAGTAGACAGCAAAGAGCATACCACTGAACATCAAGCAACTATAATATTTTCACTTCTTGCAATGAACTGAGTGTTATTGGACCTTTGTAGCTATAATGTTGAAATAGCAAGCTATAAGGAAACAGAGACTGTACCTAAGAGATCAGACTTGAGCAGTCCAGAAGACACAAAAAAGGGACATGAGAAAATGGCTCAGACCCTTTGATACCAATCTCTGCTCTGTCGCTCCTTCTCCCTCAATCTCTATGTATGTGCACATTATGGAGAATCCATGGTAACTCTGTTGTCATGTAGTCCATGATAACTAGTTGACCAAAAGTAAAATGTATAAACTTAGTTATAGATGTATTGTAAAACATACCATCATCAATAAAAAGTGAATGGTGGCAGAATTACAAGCTTCAGTTATAGTAGTTATAAAATGATTAAACAGACCAATTAGAAGCAGATTATATCAATGGATTAAAAAGAAACAAAATGTTATTTATGCAACTTAAATGAAAGTATGAAATTTTCAAAATAAGAGGAT
>NW_006928476.1:1535-3193 GCF_000298275.1 Orycteropus afer afer
TTTGCTGGGAAAGTAAAGAATGTCATTGATGAGTATTATGTTCTTTTAAAAAATTATCTGCAGTGAAATCTACCAGAACTGGAACTTGACAGAATTTCCTTGTTTTTCCAGGTCTTGCAAGTTGTCTGCATTTTGAAAGCATGCAGTCTTACTAGCTTTCTACTGCTTATTTCAGTGGAAAATATTTGAGTTTTCTTTCTATGACAGGTTTCTCCATTATACACTTTCCATCTTTTGCAAGTTTCATTGAGACCAAATAGACAATGCCTACTTTAAAGAATAGAAGTTTGTGGTAGAGGTGAAGCAAGACTAAGTTAATGAGAGTGAACCAACTAGAATGTAAATAATGAAAATATTGACCCAATGTGAAGAAAATAACCAATGTTACTGAACATCATATATAGAACTTGTTGTGTTTTGCTGTGTATATTTTCACCAAAAAGGCAAACAATATTTTAAAAACTCATTCAGCTATGTCAATATAAGTCAGTGTAGACTTTCTTCATAATGATAAAAAGTTACATGCACCAAGAAGATAAAACAATTCCAAATTTGTATGTACAATGTCACAATATTGAAAGTTAAAAATTGATGGTCCTCCAAGGAGAATAAAAAACTCAAAAGAATTTGAGGATTTAAAAAACTCAGTAATTATACAAAAAAATATAAATAGAAAAATAAAGGTATAGAGATTTAAATTATGTGATTAATGAACTCAACCTAGTTAAAGTAAACTTAACCACACAATATATATAATTTATACTGCAATTACCCACACAATACATATAATTTTCAAATGCTTATGAAATGTTTAGAAAAATCTGAGTATATGTTAGGCCATAAAACAAGACTCAACTAATTCCAAAGAATTTATGTTAAGTGAAGTGTATTTTCTGACATCATAAGGAGATTTTTTTTTCATTTTAAATTATGACAGTAGATTTAAAAATTCACATAAAACTTCTACAATTTAACAATGAAAAGACAATCCAATGAAAAAAATTGGCAAAGGAAATGAACAGATTTCACCAAAAACGATATTCAAGTGGACAAAAAGTTCATGAAAAATTACTCCTTGTCATTAGCCATAAGAGACTTGTAAACGAAATAGCAGGTCTGAAAGTAAAGAATGTCACTAATGAGTATTATGTTCTTTTATAAAATGATCTACAGTGAAATCTACCAGAACTGGAACTTGACAGAATTTCCTTGTTTTTTCAGGTCTTGCAAGTTGTCTGCATTTTGAAAGCATGCAGTCTTACTAGCTTTCTACTGCTTATTCCTGTGGAAAATATTTGAGTTTTCTTTCTATGACAGGTTTCTCCCTTATACACTTTCCATCTTTTGCAAGTTTCACTGAGACCAAATAGACAATGCTTACTCTGAAGAATAGAAATTTGTGGTGACGGGGTGCAGCAAGATTAAGTTAATGAGAGTGAACCAACTAGAATGGAAATAGTGAAAATGTTGACACAATGTGAAGAAAATAACCAATGTTACTGAACATCATATATAGAACTTGTTGTGTATATTTTCACCAAAAAGGCAAACAATATTTTAAAACCTCATTCAGCTATGTCAATATAAGTCAGTGTAGACTTTCTTCATAATGATAAAAACTTGCATGCACCAAGAAGATAAAACAATTCCAAATTTGT
>NW_006928476.1:4898-5969 GCF_000298275.1 Orycteropus afer afer
GTCCATTGGACAATAACAGGCATTGTTGTTGCTGTTGTTGTTGTTGTTAGATGCTGTTGAGTCATCTCTGACTTATAGCAACTCTATGTAGAGCAGAACAAAATACTGCCCCATCCTGAGCTAGCCCCACCATCCTTGCTATACCTGAGCACATCGTTGTAGCTACTGTGTCGATTCATCTTGTTGAGTGCCTTCCCCTTTTTTGTTGACCCTCTACATTACCAAGCATGATTTAATTCTCCAGGGAATGGTCCCTTCTTACAATATGACCAAAGCAGGTGAGATGAAGTCTGGACTTTCTTGTTTCCAAGGAGCATCCTGGCTGCACTTCGTCGAGGACAGACTTGATAGCTCTTTCAGAAGTCCGTGGTACTTTTAGCATTCTTTCCCAACACCACAAATCAAAAGAATCAACTCTTCTTTTGCTCTTCCTTATTCATTATCCAGCTCTCACATGCATATGAAGCAATAAAAAATACCATGGCTTGTGTCATGTGTACCTTAGTCTTCAAGAAGATATCTTAACTATGCAGCACTAGAAAGAGGTCTTTTGCCTGATGCAATACATCATCTGATGTCTTGACTTCTGCTTCCATTGGCATTGATTGTGAAACCAAGTAATATGAAGTCTTTGACAACTACAATCTTTTCTTCATTTATCATGATGCTGCTTATTGGTGCAGTTGTGAGGATTATTTTTTCTTTATGTTGAGATGTAATCCACACTGCAGACTGTAGTCTTCAATCTTCATCAGTAAGTGCTTCAAGTCATCCCCAATTTCAGCAAGCAAAGTTGTGTTATCAGCGTATCACAGGCTGTTAATGAGTCTTCCTCCAATCCTGATGCCATGTTCTTATCGTCTAGCTGCTCAGATTATTTGCTTAGCCTACAGATTGAATAAGGACAGTGAAAGGATACAACCTTGACAGTCTTTTCTTGATTTTAAATGATACAGTGTCCCCTTGTTCTGTTCACACAACAGTCTCCTTGTCTACGCATGGGTTCCACATGAGAACAAGTAAGTGTTCTGGAATTCCCATTCTTCTCAATGTTATCCACAGTTTATGATC
>NW_006928477.1:0-1338 GCF_000298275.1 Orycteropus afer afer
TTTTCAAACCTTTAATTTTTAGTCTGTTTTTGTCTTTGTCTCTAAGATGTGTCTCTTGTAGACAGCATATTGATAGGCTATCTTTTCTTATTCATTCTGCAACTCTCTGTCTCTTCAGTGGTGCATTTAATCCATTGACATTCAGTGTAATTATTGACAAGTATGAATTGGTTGCTGTCATTTTGTTATGTATTTTTCCATAGTGTTCCTGGTTTCTTTGTTCATATAATTTTCTGTGCTGAGCTCATTATGTTTTTGAATTGTATTACCATTTCCTTTGTTGCTATTATTTCAGTATTTGCTAAATTTTTGTGCTTGTCCTCTTTTTTATTATGATTTTAATGTTCATCATTTTTCTTTGAGGTTACCCTGTGATTTACAATTTTCTCCTTGAGTTTACAACAGTCCATTCTATCTTGCAACTGCCTTGACTTCTTCACCCTTTAGAAGTTTTGTAATTACACTATTTTTTTTTTCTTCTTTTTAGTTTGTAGTTGTCCTCATTTGCCAATTGATGTCTCTGATTCCCTGTTTACAATCTTGTAAACTTATTTTCCTTTAGATACTTCCATAGCTGTGTTGGTTTATGAGTTATGTCATCTTGTGTATTAATGGTCAGTTTTGGTTTGCTATTATTGGTTCTCTGTCAAAGGACTCCTGTTAGTATCTCTTGTAAGGTTGGTCTGGTTTTTATAAACTCCCTTAATCTCTGCTTATTTGGAAATGTCCTGATTTCACCATCATATTTGAGGGACAATTTTGCCAGGTATATAATTCTTGGTTGGAAATTTTTCTGTTTCAGGATTTTATATATACCATCCCATTGCCTTTTCACTTGCATGGTTTCTACTGAGAAATCAGAGCTTATTCTTATTCGTTGTCCTTTGTAAGTAACTTTTCATTTTTCCCTTGTTGCTTTCAAGATTCTTTCATTGTCTTTGGTTTTGATGAGTTTGGTGAGGATATGTCTTGATGATTATCTCCTGGGATTTTATTATTATTATTATTATTTCCTGAACATATATTCTCATTTTTCATCATATCAAGGAAGTTCTCTTCCAAAAAATCCTGGACAATTTTCTCAGTGGTTTTTTTTTCTCCCTGTTCTGGAATTCTGATTACATGTATATTATGCCTTTTGATAGTATACTCCATGAACCTTAGTCTTTCTTTATTTCGTTTTGATCTTCTTTCTGATTGATCCCTCTCCAAAGATGTATTCAGGTATTTGTCTTCAATCTCATTAATTCTGTCTTCTATTGATTCAATTATACTTTTTTGCTCTTTCAATGTGTTATCTATTATTGAAAATTCAGTATTAATATTCTAGATTTCTAT
>NW_006928477.1:2338-3799 GCF_000298275.1 Orycteropus afer afer
GGCAGGGCACTCAGGCTCTGTCCATGCACACAGACTGGGAGGGAATTCTTGCTGGTCCAGAAGGTGGGTGAGAGTGAAGGATAACTGCACCTCTGTTCAACAAGAGCATGTGGCATCTAAGAGTAACAAGGGGAATATTGCACCTTTCCACTCATTTGTGTCCTGAATGTCCTTGTTGTTCCCAACAAGTGGAGTGTATTCTTAAGTCCCTGGAATCTGGGAGAATGCTGTCACTTTAAATATCCAAAATGGTCTAATTGTTTTGTAAACATTCAAAATGGCTACACCCTTTGGTCAGGCAAAAGTCCACAGCTCAGCTCACCTTCCTCTTCACTGCTTCCCTTTTATTCACCAGCCACTAGCACAGTCCTCCATGCAGCCCTTGGCTAGCAGGGCTGATTTTTAGGTTAACTCTTAGGTCTTAACATGACTTGGCAATGTCCAAGCTGTCCATGCCATTAGGATTGCTGATAGACTGCAACTCCATATGTCTCCTTTTTTGGTTTTCATGCAGGTTCTTCTACTTGTTGGAGTTTAGTTCACTTCTATATCCTTCCCTTCAAAGCTCAGGGTGTCAGGATTATCTTCTGTTTCTGTGTTAATTGGTTCCCCTTTTCTTTGTTGGAGAGGGTCTGTGCAGTCTATCTTCCTATTCTGCCATCCCCATCCATCTTCTTTTAATGCTTCCTGAATTTTTCAGTATTTTGCTATAGAATCCTTCAATATTGCATCTCAAGCCTTGATTTTTTTTTTTCTTTAGTTCTTTCAGCTTGAGAAAAGTGGAACTTATTCTTCTTTTTTGATATTTTAACTATAGTTCTTTGTCCATTTCATTATAAGATTCCAGGTCTTTGAGCATTTCACTATAATCCTTTACTTTGTCTTCTCAAGCCCACCTTTCAAATCTTCTTTTCACTTCTTATTTCTGCATTTCTTCCATTTGTTTTAGCTACTCTACATTCAGTAGCAAGTGTCAGAGTCTCTTCTGACATCCACTTTGAGTTTTTTTCTTTCTTGTCTTTCTATGACATTTTGCTTTCTTCATGTATGGTGTTCTTGATGTCATCCCACAACTCATCCAGTCTTTTCTCATTGATGTGAAATGGGTCAAATCTATTCTTCAGATGGTCTCCAAATTCAATTAGGATATAATTAAGGTCATATTTTGGCTGCTGTGTACTTATTTTAATTTTCTTTAATTTAAATGAAAGTAAAGTAGGGGGACAGCTAAAATTAGGAAGACCCTCAGGAAGATGAATTGACCCAGTGGCTACTAAAATGTGCTCAAAGAGCAAAGGTTGTGAGGATGTTTCAGGATCCAGCAGTGTTTTGTTCAGCTGAACACAGTGTTATTATGAGTCAGAATTGACTCAGTGACACACTCAATGATACTCCCATCAAGTCAGATCTGACTCATAGCCACCCCTCCTTGGGTGTCCAAGATGCTATCATTATTGAGGT
>NW_006928477.1:4389-5858 GCF_000298275.1 Orycteropus afer afer
GTTATTCATTACAGAACAACCACTTTTTAAGGGAAGACAGGATCCATGTTTAATTTCTCTTCAGATTAAGTCCCTTTCCACTCTGATGCTGTGCTCTAACTTGATTACTTCCTAACACTTTTTACTTGTGTTAAGAGTATAGTGTCATATTTTTATGCAAATAATATTGATATTATATCTTTTTAAATTTTTTTTTCCTGCCAACTGCACAAGCCACTCTCATGTAGTTTCTTATGCAGCTGTGTGTGTTATATGCCCATGCCTGTTATTTACTTAGGAGTAATATATAGTAAACAACATAGTTTGAGATATTAAAATCCTGCTTGATTAAAAGTTGCCACAAGACAATCCCTCTATTTCCTTATGCCTTCAGCCTTTCTCCCTATCACAGCGACATCAAAGATATTTCAGTGATTATGCCCTCAAAATGAAGACAGATGTATTCAGAAAAGTGAGTATAATAATTCTTTATATTCCAAAATAAGTCCTTGAAAGCTCACGATGACAGCTTAAGACAGAGAAAAGAGTCTTTGAAATTACTTTAAAGATAAAGAACAAAAGCCTGAGGAACTAAGGACATTAAGTTTAAACTATAAACTACAGAATAGGGAGGACTGCATGGTGCTGAGGGAATTTATTTCTACTTTAAAAGATATAAACTCAATGAGTCTGTAGGAAGAAGAGGAGAACTGGAAGAGCATATGAAATCTTAAATGCTAGTTTATTGAATAGATTCTTTCTGGCAAATAACTCCCCAACACATACACATTATCCCACACTATCCTCCACTGAAAATCTATGGAAAGTCGATAGAAAGCACAGTGATCTGGAATCTCAGAGCAAAAGCTCCTGGCAGGTCCTGTAATCAATAAAATATCTGATTGGTAGGTTAGCAATTAGTGAGAGGATTATCTATTCAAATAGGGCTGACTCTCAGAGTCATCTTTAGGATAGTATGGTAGGAAATTGAGCCAACTATTGTTCAACTTCTGTGGAAATGCTGAGTGAGTCTGACAGATGACAAGAGTCTGTGGTTAAAATGAGAAACATGGTGAATTCATAGGCTTTAAAACAATAGGCTGTATGGCACCACACCTTCATTTTCTTACCAAACTACAGCAGCTACCAGTGAACAATGGTGGCAAGACTAGCCAGAGATAATATCTCTGGCTAGGACAGCTGCTCTACATTGGTAGCCAGTGAGAATATACAAAATGACATGGGCACACATATCTTTGTTGCTACCAGGATATAAATGGGGCTCTTATGAATTTAGATCTTATTGGAGAAAGGAGATTGTTGATTAGAATTGACTGCATTTCAATCCAGAAAGGGTAAATGTACTGGCAAGTGCAAGTTGCTATTCTGCTATCCCCAGAAATAGAGCATATATAGTAAGTTCACCTCTGAAGAGAGAAAGATAGTTCTCTTATTGCATATTTGAATTTTGTAAATGAAAAGTTAAACTT
>NW_006928478.1:0-3747 GCF_000298275.1 Orycteropus afer afer
CAGCACTAGTAGCAAAGTTCAATGAGACAGAAAATAACAAATGCTGGTGAGGATGTGGAGAGATTGGGACTCTTATACACTTGCAGTGGGACTGTAAAATGGTACAACCATTGTGGAAAGCAGTATAGCGATTCCTTCAAAAGTTGGAATTAGAATTACCATTTGACTCATCCATTCCATTACTAGGTATATATCCTAAAGAAGTGAGAGCCATGACAAGAACAGACATATGCACACCCATGTTCATCATAGCATTATTTACAATAGCCAAAAATGGAAACAACCTAGGTGTCCATCAAATGAGGAATGGATAACCAAACTGTGGTCCATACACACAATGGAATACTATGCAATGCTAAAGAATATAGTAGAATTTGCAAAACACTGCACAACGTGGATGAACTTGGAGGACATTATGCTGAGTGAAATAAGTCAATGACAAAAGAATATTGTATTAGTCTGTTATTGTAAAAGTCAAGGAAACATTTATCTATGGAAGGAAATTTTCTTTGATTGTTACCGGGGTGGGAGGGGAGGGGAGGGAACACTGTTAGATAGGTAGAGATAAGTATTGATTTGGGTGAAGAGAAGGGCAATGTACCAAATGTGAGTGATCAACATGGTGGCATTGAGGAAGAGAAAGACATAGAGAGGTATATGGGAGGTATAGACAACAAAGATGAACCCTTTTGCACACACAGTACTGCATTGTCAATGAAGGCAAACATGGGTATACGGGTGGATAGATGGGTGGAGAGGCTGAATTAGTAGGTATGTCTATGAAGTGGGGAGTGTAGCCAAGACCATGTATAGGGTTGGCAGACAGTGGACCTATAAGTTTATTTGTATGATCCGAATTCCCAGGTGTATAGTAGAGCTGACAAGAGGCAAGGTTGTAGTCACTTCTTGGTCACAGCCAGCTACCCAGAGGGACCGAGTAGTTGAACCTGTGGGCTTGGGATCATAGTCACAGGGGACATCAAGCTCAATTGGCAAAACATACTTCACAAAACATTGTTCCACCTCCTACTTTGGCGAGTAGCTACTAGGATCTTAAAAGCTTGCAAGCAGCCATCTAGATGCAACGATGGTTCTTTCCTCATCCAGAGCAAAGAAGAATGAAGAAAACCAAAAATTCATGGAAAGAATTAGTCCTAGCAACTGGTACACCATGCAATCTGCATCCTATATGACTATGAGATGAGAAGAACTAGATGGTGCCTGGCTACCACTGTCACCCACTTGGAGGGGGAGCTGTGTAGGAGATCCTTGATAGAGGGGGAGAACAATGTGGAACAAAAAATCAAAATCATTTGGAGAAAAAAATAGGGGGGACCAGGTTTGCTGCTCCAATAGAGCCTGGAGGAACCACTGAGACTATGGCCCCTAGCTGCCGTTCAGGTCTGGAATTGAACCCACACCTGTGGCTTCCAGCCAAACAAAAAACAGGCATATGAGTTGAACATGTACCTGAGGTAGATACTCTTCTTGGAGAGAACAATCATGGGAGAAAGAAGAGCTGTTTAGGCACAGGGAGACAGATCAGGGAGCAGGAGTGCATGGAGGAATGGACACAGGGAAGAAGTAACTGTTAGGAGAAAGTGGGAGGGGAGCTGTTGCATTGCGGTAAATTGTGGTCAATGTCATGAGACAAAGTGTATGTGAACTGCTATAGGGAAAGTGAATTTGCTCTGTAAATTTTCTCCCAAATCACAATAAAAATAAAAAAGACCTGGAGTTAGAAAACCAAAAGGCAAGAACACATTTGGCATTTCTAAAGCTGAAATAAATGAAGAAAAAAATTAAAGCCTCAAGTTGTAATATTGAAGGATTCTATGGGCAAAATACTGAATGAGGCAGGAAACATCAAAAGATGGAAGGAATACACAGAGTCACTGTACTGAAAAGAACTGATCGATGTTCAATATTTCAGGAGATAGCATATGATCAAGAACCAATGCAATTGAAGGAAGAAGTCCAAGTTGCACTGAAGGAATTGCTGGATTACACATTGAGATGTTTCAGCGAACAGATGCAGCATTTGAGGGGCTTACTCATTTATGCCAAGAAATTTGGAAGACAGCTACCTGGTCGACTGACTAGAAGAGATCAATGTATGTACCCATTCCAAAGAAATGTGATCCAACAGAATGTAGAAATTATCAAACAATATCATTAATATCTCACACAAGTAAAACCTTACTGAAGATAATTAAAAAATGATTGCAGCAGTATATTGACAGGGAACTTCCAGAAATTCAAGCTAGAGGCAGAATAGGACATGAAACAAGGGATATCATTGTTGATGTCAGATGGATCTTAGCTAAAAACAAAGAATAACAGAAAGATGTCTACTTGTGTTTTATTGACTATACAAAGGCATTTGACTGTGTAGATCATAACAAATAATGGATAACATTGAGAAGAATGGGAATTCCAGAACACTTCATTGTGCTTATGAGGAACCTGTAAATAGACCAAGAGGCTGTCATTCTAATAGAACAATGGCATACTGCATGGTTTAAAATCAGGAAAGGTATATATATACCAAGTGTTGTATCCTTTTGCCACACTTATTCAATCTGTATGCTGAGCAAATCATCCAAGAAACTGGAGTATATGAGAGTGTGTGTGGCATCAAGATTGGAGGAAGACTCATTATCAACCTGTGATATGCAGATATGTATGCAGATGATACAACCTTGTTCACTGAAATTTAAGATGATTTGAAGTACTTACTGATGAAGATCAAAGACTACAGTCTTCAGTATGGCTTACACCTCAACATAAAACAAAATCCTCACAACTGGATCAATAAGGAACATCATGATAAATGGAGAAAAGATTGAGGTTGTCAAAGATTTCATTTTACTTGGATCCACAGTCAATACCCACAGAAGCTGTTGTTGTTGTTGTTAGGTACTGTCAAGTCATCTCCAACTCATAGAGACCCTATGCACAGCAGAACAAAACACCGCCCGGTCCCTTGCCAGCTCCTCAATCCTTGCTATACTTGAGCCCATCACTGCAGCCACTGTGTCAATCCATCTCGTTGAGGGCCTTCCTCTCTTTCATTCACCCTCCACCTTACCAAGCATGATATCCTTCTCCAGGGAATGGTCTCTTCTGATAACATGACCAAAGTAGGTGAGACGAAGTCTGGCCATTCTCATTACAAGGAACAATCCAGCTGCACTTCCCACAGGACAAGTTTGTTAATCTTTTAGCAGTCCATGGCACTTTTTTTTGGATTTTAAAGTGATAGTATTCTTATTCAGATTCCAGGGACCTAAGAACAGGCAGCGAGGAGGGAAGCAGGGAGAGGACAAAAAAGGCAAAGGGGACTGGAAAAGATCAAGGAGTCAACCACAGGGACCCAGGTGAAGGGAGGGAACCCAGGCCACACCCCACAAAGATCAAGGTGGGAAGGCAGGGAGAGGACAGAAAAGGCAAAGCGGATCGGAACAGACCGAGGAGTTAGCCTCAGGGATCCAGGTAAGGGTGGTTGGAGGGGTTTCCAACAGCTAAGGAAGACAAACTTATCTATTGGTTTGTCCTACTGTGGTGACGTGTTGCTGTGAGTCTTGAGGCTGTGCCACTGGTGTTTCAAACCCAGCGGGGTGCACCTGTTGCACAGGTATCAGCCCAGCTTGCAGACTGAGACAGACTAGGAAGAAGGAGGGAGCCATCCACTTCTCAAAGAATTGACCATGGAAAACCTTATGAATAGCAGAGAAACACTATTTG
>NW_006928478.1:5557-6340 GCF_000298275.1 Orycteropus afer afer
AAGAGCTGAACAGAAGATTTCAAAGAGCAGCTCGAGAAGACAAGGCCAATTACTATAATGAAATGTGCAAAGACCTGGAGTTAGAAGACCGAAAGGGAAGAACACGCTCGGCATTTCTCAAGCTGAAAGAATTGAGGAAAACATTTAAGCCTCAAGTTGCAATATTGAAAGATTCTAAGGGCAAAACATTGAATGATGCAGGAAATATCAAAAGAAGATGGAAGGAATACAGAATCACTGTACCAAAAAGAACTGGTCGATCTTCATCCATTTCAGGAAGTGGCATATGATCTAGAACCAATGGTAATGAAGGAAGAAGTCAAAGCTGCAATGAGGGAACTGGCAAAGAACAAGGCTCCGGGAACTGACGGAATACCCATTGAGATATTTCAACAAACGGATGCCGCACTGGAGGCATTCACTTGGTTATGCCAAGAGATTTGGAAGACAGCTAACTGGCCAACTGACAGGAAGCAATCTATATTGCTGTGATTCCCACAGAATGTGGAAATTATTGAACAATATCATTAATATAGCACACAAGTAAGATCTTACTGAAAATAATTCAAAAACGGTTGCAGCACTATATTAACAGAGAACTTCCAGAGGTGTAAGCTGGATTCAGAAGAGGATGTGGAACAAGAGATATCATAGCTGCTTTCAGATGGATCTTGGCATAAGGCAAAGGATACCAGAAAGATGTTTACTTGTGCTTTATTGACTATGCAAAGGCATTTGATTGTGTGGATCATGACAAATTATGGATATCATTGAGAAGAATGG
>NW_006928479.1:0-2041 GCF_000298275.1 Orycteropus afer afer
TTTTGCTTGGCTGGAAGCCACAGGTGTGGGTTCAATTCCAGACCTGATGGGCAGCTAGGGACCATAGTCTCAGTGGTTCCACCAGGCTCTTTTGGATCAGAGAACCTGGTCCTCCCTGCTTTTTTTTTTGTCTTCCTCCAAATGATTTTGAGTTTTGTCCACATTGTTCTCCCTCTCTATCCAGGATCTCCTACATAGATCCCCTTCCAAGGGTTAACATTCGTATCTGGGCACCAACTAGTTCTTCTTGTCTCATAGTCATATAGGCTGCAGATTGGATGGTGTACCAGTTGCCAGGACTGATTGTATCCATGTATTTTTGGTTTTCTTCATTCTTCTTTGCTCTGGATGAGGAGAGACCCATCGTTGCATCTAGATGGCAGCTTGCAAGCTTTTAAAATCCCTGTCGCTACTCGCCAAAGTAGGAGGTGGAATAATGTTTTGTGTAGTATGTTAGGCCAATTAAGCTTGATGTCCCCTGTGACTATGGTCCCGAGCCCGCATATTCAACTACTCAGTGCCTCTGGGTAGCTGGCTGTGACCAAGCAGTGATTACCATCTTGCCTCTTGTCAGCTCTACTATATAATAGTAATACACTATACAATACTATATAATAGTAATACACCTGGGAATTCAGATCATACACATAAACTTATAGGACCATTGTCTGCAACCCTGTATGTGTTCTTGGATACACTATCTTTTTTATTTCAGTTGGTTCTGATGTGATGTCACACATTTCGTTTCTTATTCGTGTTGTTTGTATTCTCTTTCTCTTTCTTTTGTGAAATTTGCCAGTGGTTTGTCAATTTTACTGATCTTTTTAAAAAACCAACTCCTGGTCTTGTTGATTTTTTTTCTATTGCCCTTCTATTTTCTGTTTCATTGATTTCTGCTTGAATCTTTATTATTTCCTTTCTTTTGGTTACTATAGGCTTTTCTTGCTATTCTTTTTCTAATTGTAGGAGATGTTGGTTTAAAGTGTTGATTTTGCCTCTTTCTTCTTTTTTGATGTGTGCATTTATTGCTATAAATTGGCCTCTGATCACTGCTTTTGCTGTGTCCCAAAGATTTTGATATGTTGTGTTATCATTCTCATTGGATTCAAGGAATTTTTGAATTTCAATTTTGATTTCTTCTCTTACCCAGTCTTTCTCAAGGAGGGTGTTGTTCAGTTTCCATTTGTTTACTCTTTTTCTGTTGATCCTCCTATGGTTGATTTCTAGTTTGAAGCATTATGATCTGAGAAGATGCTTTGCAGTATTTCAGTGTTTTTAAATTTATGAAGGCTTGTTTTGTGGCCTAACATATGATGTATCATGGAAAATGTTCCATGTGCACTGGAAAAGAATGTATATTGTGCTGTTGTTGGGTGAAGTGCTCTCTAGATGTTTGTAATTCCAAGTTCTTGAATTGTAATGTTTATCTCTTTGTTGAGTTTCTTTCCAGTTGTTCTATCTTTAAATGAAAGTGGTGTATTAAAGTCACCCACTATGACTGTGGTATCATCTTTTCAACTCTTTTAAAGTCTGATTTATATATTTTGGGGCTCTTTCATTGGGTCCATAGATATTTATTATGCTTATATTTTCATGTTCAATTGATCCTTTAATGATTATATAATTTCCTTCCTTGTATTGTGTGGTGGTTTTTATGTTAAAGTCAGTTCGATCAGAAATTTGTATTGCCACTCCTGATCTTTTACAGTTGCCATTTGCTTGATAGATCGTTTTCCAAATTTTGATTTTTAGTCTATTTTTGTGTTTATCTGTAAGGTATGTCTCTTGTAGGCAGCATATTGATGGGTTTTGTTTTCTTATCCAATCTGAAACTCTCCATCTCTTGAGTGGTGCATTTATTCCATTAACATTCAGTGTAATTATTGACAAGTATGAATTGGTTGCTGTCATTTTATTATTTGTTTTTTCTTGGTGTCCCTAGTTTATTTGTTCCATATTATTTTCTGTGCTGAGCTCATTATGTTTATGAATCATGTTTTCATTTCCTTTGTTGCTGTTGTTTTAGTATATGCTGAATATT
>NW_006928479.1:2649-4907 GCF_000298275.1 Orycteropus afer afer
GTTTTATATATACCATCCCATTGCCTTCTCACTTGCATGGTTTCTGCTGAGAAATCAGAGTTTATTCTTACTGGCTGCCCTTTGTTAGTAACTTTTTGTTTTTCCCATGCTGCTTTCAGGATTCTGTCTTTGTCTTTGGTTTTAATGAGTTTGATGATGTAATCTTGATGATTTTCTTTTGGGGTCTGCCCCGTTTGGGGTTCGTTGGACTTCTTGAATAGATATATTCTCATCTTTCATCATATTAGGGCCGCTCTTCTCCAACAGATCTTGGAAAATTTTCTCTGTGCTATTATTTTTCTCTTCCTGTTCTGGAATTCCAATGACATGTAGGTTATTCCTTTTGAAGGTATCCCACTTGTACCTTAGGCTGTCTTCATTTTTTCAAAAAAATTTTTTCCTGATTGATCCCTTTCCAAAGAAGTATTCAGGTATTTGACTTCAATCTCATTAATTCTGTCTTCCATTGCATTAATTCTGCTCCTTTGCCCTTCCAGTGTGTTATCTATTTCTGACAATTTAGTATTAATCTTCTTGATTTCTTTGTGTATATTTTTTATCTTTTCTAAGTTTTCATTTATTTTGACATTACGTTCTTGTATTGTCTTTAGAAATTGTTCTAGGGTTTTCTCTCTGTTTTTCTTGCTCTTTCTCTCAATTCTTTGAAGATACCTAAATATAATTCTTTTGAATTCCTTACATAGCGTTCCAGTGCTGCTGCTTCCTCAGGGATGTGTTCTGGATCTGTATCCTACTCCCTTGTTTCTATTAATATATCTTGCTTCTTTGTGTGGATTGTGATGGTCTGTTGTCTCTGAGACATCGTGGCATTGTTGTATTTAGATTTCTGTTAACTGTTTGTGAATAGCAGCTAAGGTTGATTCAGGCTTTTCTTGGTGTTTTTTTATCGTTGGCCCGTTGCTGGAGATGGAGGAAGTGGCTCTCGCTCATAAGTGAAGTTGCAGGAGGTGTGGGTGTAGTTGTGTCTTATGGGGACTGTTGCTGTCTCCCACTCAGTTAGACACAAATTACAATTGAATAATCATCAAAAAACTAAAAGGAAATGGACAAAAAATGCACCATGTAATTACACAGGAACAGTAGCCAAAAAAAGACAAAGGGGAAAAAGAAGAGGATAAAAACAAGAATACCTGCAATATCTGGGGTAGGGAAATAAGAGAAAAAAGGTAGAGAAGGAGAACAATGAAGGAAAAATGGGAAAAATGTAAAAAGTACGACAAGGAACAGGGTTAATCACAAGAAAAAAAGAAAAAAAAATTTCAACCATGAATAGGGAAAAGAAAAAGCTGAAAACTAGACCCTGGGAGTAGAAGAATAAAGAATAATAGAAGAAAGGACCAAAGTATTAATAATAATATTAGTTTTAAAACAGACAAAAGAAGCAAACTAAAAACCAGAAAAAAGAAAAAAGGAAGAAGAAAAAAATTGGGGCAGGGGAGGGCAGGGCACCTAGACTTTGCCTGAGCACACAGACTGGAATGGAGTTCCTGCGGGCCCAGAAGGTGGGTGGGAGTGGGGGATGGCCACACGTCCGTTCACCAAGGGGTGTGGGGTATAAGAGTAACAAGGGGAATGTCGCACCTTTTCAGTTCTCCAGGTCCATTGTGTCCTTGGGGTTACTGGCAAGCAGAACCTGTTCTTAAGCCCCTGGAATCTGGGAGAGTGCTCTCTCTTTAAATATCCAAAATGGTCAAGCCACTTGTAAACATTCAAAATAGTGGCAACCTCCAGACAGGCAAAAGTCCACAGCTCAGCCCACCTTTCTCTTCGCTGATACTTCGTGTTTTATTCCCCAGCCACCAGAGCAGCCCTCTGTGCAGTCCCTGGCTAACTTGGCTGATTTTTAGGTTAATTCTTAGGTCCTACCACCTCTTGGCACTCTCCAAGCTGTCTGTGCCGGGCCGGGCCGTCAGGATCACTGAGGATCGCTGCCAGACCGCAGCTCCGTATATCTCCTTTTTTTGTATTTTCATGCAAATTCTTCTGCTAGTTGGGGTTTAGTCCACTTCTATATAATTTCCTTCAAGGTTCAAGGGTCCAGGATTATCTTCTGTGTCTGTGTTAATTGCTTCCCCTTTTCTTTGTTGAAGAGGGTCTGTGCAGTCTTTCTCCCTATTCCTCCATCTTTCTCTTACGGTTTATTGAAGTAGTTTTTTATAGTTTTCTTTGTAGTGGTCTTCTGTGTCCCTGGTAAGATTTATTCCCAAGTATTTTATTTTTTTGGTAGCTATTGTAAA
>NW_006928480.1:0-653 GCF_000298275.1 Orycteropus afer afer
GCTCAGCTGTAGGATTTGGATGTGAGCAGGAGGGATGTGATCATATGATCTTCAGAAAAGAGGATAGGAAATAGAGGTAAACTTAGGGCCCCAATACATGGCATAAATACACAATCTAATATAACTAAAAATGCACAAACAGCAGAATACACACTAGACAACTGGGACCTCCTAAAAATTTAACATTAGTGTGCATAGAGAGACTTTACCAAAAGAGTAAAAAGAGAACCTACAAACTGGGAAAAATATTTGGCAACAACATGTCAGAAAAGGGATTAATCTCTAAAATTTACAGAAGACTTTCAACACCTCAACATCAAAAAGACAAAAAAATCCCATTAAAAATGGGCAGAGGACACAGACAGACACTTCAACAAAGAAGACATTTAAATGGTTGACAAACACATGAGGAAATGCTCACAATCATTAGCATTAGAAAGATGCAAATCAAATCAATAAGATATCATCTTACCCCAACAATAACAGCAAAATTAAAAAAAAAAACAGAAAACAACAAGTGCTGATGACAGTGTGGAGAGACTGGAACCCTCAGTACACTACTGTTGTTGTTGTTGTTGTTATTTGCCATCGAGTCGGCCCCGACTCATAGCGACCCCTCCTTGGGTTTCCGAGGCAGTATCACTACGGAAGTA
>NW_006928480.1:2463-3406 GCF_000298275.1 Orycteropus afer afer
GGAAGGATATAGAAGTGGACTAAACCCCAACTAGCAGAAGAATTTGCATGAAAATACCAAAAAAGGAGACAGATGGAGCTGCGGTCTGGCAGCGAACCTGAGTGATCCTGACAGCATGGCACAGACAGCTTGGAGATTCCCGAGTGGTGGTAGGACTTAAGAATTAACCTAAAATTCAGCCCTGCTAGACAGGGACTGCACGGAGGGCTGCTCTAGTGGCTGAAGAATAAACGGAGAAGGTGAAGAGAAAAGCAGGCTGAGCTGTGGACTTTTGCCAGTCTGGAGGATGCCACCATTTTCAAGGTTTAGAAGCGGCTTGACTATTTTGGATATTTAAAGACACAGCACTCTCACAGATTCCAGGGGCTTAAGAACATATTCTGCTTGCCAGTAATCCCAAAGACACTCGAGACCTGCAAGACTAAAAAGGTGTGACATTCCTCTTGTTACTCTTATACCCCATACCCACTTGTGAACAGAGGTACAGCCCTCCTACCTACCTTCTGGGCTCACAGGAACTCCATCACAGTCTGTGTGCTCAGACGGAGCCTGGGTGCCCTGCCCTGTCCTCCACCGATTTTTTTTTTCTCTTTTTTTAATTTTATTATTATTTTTCTTTTCTTTCTTTTTTTGCTTTCCTTTTTCTGGTGATTAGTTTGTTTGTATTTGTCTGTTTTAAAACAATTATTATTATTAATATTTTTGTCCTTTTTACTATTATTCTTATTCTTCCCCTCCCAGGTCCTAGTTTTCAACTTTTTTTCTTTTCTCTGTTCCTGGTTTAAATTTTTTTATTTTTATTTTTTTTCCCTTTTTTCTTGTGGTTAACCCTGTTCCTTGTTTCTCTTTTTGCATTTTTCCCATTTTTTTCTTCATTATTCTCCTTCTCTACCTTTTTTCTCTTAGTGCCCTATTCCCAGATATTGCAGGTTTTCTTGTTGCT
>NW_006928480.1:5716-6221 GCF_000298275.1 Orycteropus afer afer
GCAGGATATAAGATCAACATCCAAAAATCAGTTGGATTCCTGTACACCAGCAAAGACATTGCTGAAAAAGAAATAAGGAAATCAATACTGTTTATAATAGCTACCAAAAAAATAAAATACTTGGGAATAAATCCTACCAGGGACACAAAAGTCCTGTACAAAGAAAACTATTAAAAAACTACTTCAAGAAACCATAAGAGAACTACATAAATGGAAGAACATCTCATGCTCATGGATAGGAAGACTGAACATTGTGAAAATGTCAATTCTATCCAAAGCAATCTATACATTCAATGCAATTCCAATCCAGATCTCAACAACATTCTTTACGGATATGGAAAAACCAATCACTAACTTTATGTGGAAAGGAAAGAGACCTCGGATAAGCAAAGCACTATTGAAGAAGAAACACAAAGTAGGAGGTCTCACACTGCTGGATCTCAAAACCTGCTATACAGTCACAGTAGTCAAAACTGCCTGGTATTGGTTTAATGACAGATACATA
>NW_006928481.1:0-2700 GCF_000298275.1 Orycteropus afer afer
TCTGACTCATGTGAAATATGGCATTGGCTACTTGTGCATGGTGTTCCAGGTAATGAAATATGTGGCAAACCTACTAAGTATTTACTTGATCTGTATACACAGAAGAAATCTAGGTCACGTGAACAGCACCCTAGATTGAATTGCCAGAATATGGAGTCATGGCCCCTCAATCAATTCCCAGACTTAAGTCAGTTTACAGACCCATGACCCCTTGAATGAAGGGGAGGCTGGGTCCCTTTGAGGAAGGATCCCACTATATTGCCAAAATTTTATAATATCAATCTTTCCCCTTCCCCAAAGGGATCTGAGGCCTTTTACAAGAGTGACTATTCATTGGGGAAAAGGAAATAATCAGACTTTAAGGGGATTACTGGACACTGGCTCTGAACTGACACTAATTCCGGGAGACCAAAAGCATCATTGTGGCCCACCAGTCAGAGTGGGGGCATATGGAGTTCAGGTCATTGATGGAGTCTTAGCTAAGGTGCATCTCACAGTGGGTCCAGTGGGTCCCCAACCCAAGCTGTAGTGATTTCTCCAGTTCCAGAATGCCTAATTGGAATAGATCTACTGAGCAATTGGCAGAATTCCCACATTGGGTCCCTGACATGTAGAATAAGGGCTATTATGGTAGGAAAAGCCAAGTGGAAGCCATTAGAACTGCCTCTACCTACAAAAATATTAAATCAAAAGCAATACCACATCCCTGGCAGAGATTACTGCCACCAACAAGGACTTGAAGGATGCAGGGGTGGTGATTCCCACCACATCCCCATTTAATTCATCTATTTGGCCTCTTGAAGAGAGACAGTATATCATTGAAAACTTAATCAGGTGGTGACACCAATTACAGCTGCTTTTCCTGATGTGGTTTCATTGCTTGAGCAAATTAGTATATCTCCTAGTACTTGGTATGCAGCTATTTATCTGGCCAATGCCTTTTTCTCTATACTAATTTCAAAGGACCATCAGAAGCAGCTTGCCTTCAGCTGGCAAGGCCAACAGTATACTTTCCAAGTACTTCCTCAGGGGTGTATCAACTTCCCAGCACTATGTCATAATTTAGTCCTTAGGGACCTTGATCACCATTCCCTTCCACAAGACATCACACTAGTCCATTATATTGATGACATTATGCTGATTGGACCTAGTAAGGAAGAAGTATCAATGACTCTAGACTTATTGGAGGGAGCTCTGGTAGCATAGTGGCTAAGACACTTGCCTGCTAACCAGACGGCTGGCGGTTCAAACCCACCAGACACTCCTCGGAAGGAAGGTTGGGCAATCCTACTTCCGTAGTGATACTGCCTCGGAAACCCAAGGAGGGGTCGCTATGAGTCGGGGCCGAATCGACGGCACATAACAACAACAACAGACTTATTGGTGAGACATATTCATATTAGAGGGTGGGAAACTAACCCAACAATAATTCAGGCACCTTCAACCTCAGTGAAATTTCTAGGGGTCCAATGGTGTGAGCATTTCAAAATATTCCTACTAAAGTGAGGGATAAGTTATTGTATCTGGCTTCCCCCACAACTAAAAAGGAGGCACAAAGTCTGGTGGGTCTCTTTGGATTTTGGAGGCAACATATCCCTCATTCAGGTATGCCTATTTATCAAGTGACTCAGCAAGCTGCTAGTTTTGAGTGGGGACCAGAACAACAGAAGGCTCTGCAACAAGTTCAGGATGCTGTGCAGGCTATTCTGCCACTTTGGCCATATGATCCAGCTGATCCAACAGTGCTTGAAGTGTCTGTAGTAGATAGAGATGCTGTTTGGAATCTTTGGCAGGTTCCTATGGGTAACCGTTGGGATTTTGGAGCAAAGTCCTGCCATCCTCTACAGATAACTACTCTCCTTTTGAGAAACAGCTTTTGGTTTGTTATTGGGCTTTAGTAGAGACTGAATGCCTAAACATGGGCCAGCAAGTCACCATGAGGCTTGAGCTATCCATCATGAACTGGATGTTTTTTGATCCACAGTCATAAAGTTGGATGCGCACAGCAGCACTCAATCATTAAATGGAAGTGGTATGTCAGAGATTGGGCTCGAGCAGGACCCAAGGGCACAAGTAAACTGCATGAGGAAGTGGTCCAAATGCCTATGATCTCCACTCCAGTCACATTACCTTCCCTCTCCGTCTGTACCTATGGTCTCATGGGGAGTTCCTTATGATCAGTTGATTGAGGAAGAGAAAACTCGTGTGTGGTTTACAGATGGTTCAGCACGATATGGAGGCACCAGTGTAAAGAGGACACCAGCAGCCCTGCAGCCCCTTTCTGGGACTTCCTTGAAGGACAGTGGTGAAAGGAAATTCTCCCAATGGGCAGAACTTCAAGCCATACATATGGCTGTTCACTTTGCATGGAATCAGAAGTGGCCAGATGTGCGATTATATACAGATTCATGGGCTGTGGCTAATGGCTTGGCTGGATGGTGGGACTTGGAAGGAACATGATTGGAAAATTGGTGACAAGGATGTATGGGGAAGAGGTATATGGATAGATCTCTCTGACTGGGCCAAAGGAGTCAAGATATTTATGTCTCATGTGAATGCCTACCAAAAGGTGACTTCGGTAGAGGAGGACTTTAACAATCAGGTGGGTAGGATGACATGTTCAGTGGAAACCAGCTACTCTTGTCATTGCACAGTGGGCTCATGAACAAAGTGGCCATAGTAGCAGGGATGGAGGTTATG
>NW_006928481.1:4195-6072 GCF_000298275.1 Orycteropus afer afer
TGCCAAGTTGACAAGGGGTGGACTGTGATAATTGGAGCTGTGTGTCAACTTGGCTGGACCACAATTTTGTGTGGTTTAAGCAAATGTGGTGTGGGTTGTTCCAATGATGGTCTCAGATGTATATGCTTTGAGCAGCCACTCCATTGAAAGGGAATTTCCCTAGGGATATGTCCTGCTTCTAGTATATTTATTGACTTCCTGGGAAAAGAGACATTCTTCTGTGGATCGGGATTCTGTTGTGCTGCCTACAACTGTCCGTGAGCAAACAATCCACCATTAGGCCTGAAGATCTTGGATTCATCATTCGTTGGAGTCAACAGCCAGTGTACTGCCTGCCAACCTTGAGCTCCTCAGCCTCTGCAGCTGCATGAGTTGGGAAAAGCCTCCAACTTGACGTTTGATCCAAGAACTTTGGATTTGCTAGCTTCTATCATTGTGTGAGCCATTTTCCTAAGATAAATTTATCTTTCTCTCTCTATATATAAGCTTTACTGCTTTTGTTTCTCTTGAGAACCCAGTCTAACACACATGTCCTCTTCAGAATCCAGCTTGCACCTCTGGAAATTCTCTGTCAATATACTGCTGCAACCATTTTTGAATTAGTTTTGGTAAGATTTTACTTGAATTTGATATTAATGATATTGTTCAATCATTTCTACATTCTGTGGAATCACCTTTCTTTGGAATGAGCACAAATATGGATCTCTTCCAGTCAGTTGGCCAGGTAGTTGTCTTTCAAATCTCTTGGCATAGCCTAGTGAATGCCTCCAGTGGGGTATTTGTTTGTTGAAACATCTCAGTAGGTATTCTGTCAATTCCTGGAGCCTTGTTCTTCTCCAATTCCTTCAGTGCAGCTTCAACTTCTTCCTTTGATACCATTGGTTCTTGATCCTATGCCACCTCCTGAAATGGGTTAACATTGACCAGCTCTTTTTGGTACAATGACTCTGTGTATTCCTTCGACCTTCTTTTGATGCTTCCTGCATCATTCAATATTTTGCCCATAGGATCTTTCAATATTGCAGCTTGTGGCTTAATTTTCCCCCCCAGTTCTTTCAGCTTGAGAAATGCTGAGCATATTCTTCCCTTTTGTTTTTCTAACTCCAGGTCTTTGCACATGTCATTATAGTAATTGACTTTGTCTGCTTGAACTGCTCTTTGAAATCTTCTGTTCAGGTCTTTTATCTTGTGATTTCTACAATTTGCTTTAGCTACTCTCTACTCAAAGGCACCTTTCAGAGTCTCTTCTGACATCCATTTTGATCTTTTCTTCTTTTCTCATCTTTTTAATGACCTCTTGCTTTCTTCATGGATGATGTTCTCGATGTCATCCCACAGTTCTGGTTTTCAATCATTGGTGTTCAATGTAACCAATCTATTCTTTAAATGGGCTCTAAATTCAGGAGGGATATATTCTAGGTCATATTTTCGCTCTTGTAGACTTGTTTTAATTGTCTTCAATTTCAAGTTGAACTTGCATATGAGCAGTTGATGGTCTATTTCACTATCAGCTCTTGGCCTTGTTTTGGCTGAAGATATTGAGCTTTTCAATCACCTCTTGTGACAGATTTAATCAATCTGATTCCTGTGTACTCCATCTGGAAACGTCCATGTGTATAGCCACTGATTGTGTTGCTGAAAAAGTGTATTTGCAATGAATAAGTTGTTTGTCTTGAAAAACTCTATCATTCGATTTCCAGCATTATTTCTATCACCAAGGCCAAATTTTCCAACTACCAGGGATCCTTCTTTGTTTCTAACTTTTGCATTCCAATTACCAGTGATAATTAATACATCTTGATTGCATGTTGTGATAGTTGAAGATGTGTCAACTTGGCTGGACTTCACTTGTGAGTGGTGGTTCCCATGATGGATCA
>NW_006928482.1:0-1516 GCF_000298275.1 Orycteropus afer afer
CCTCGGAAGGAAGGTTGGGCAATCCTACTTCCGTAGTGATACTGCCTCGAAAACCCAAGGAGGGGTCGCTATGAGTCAGGGCTGACTCGAGGGCACATAACAACAACAACAACATGAGTTGGAAAAGGGTGTTCTGGTGGCACAATGCCTAAGGCATTTGACTGCTAACCAGAAGGTTGGAGGTTCATACCAACCAGCCGCTCAGTGGAAGGAAGATGAGGCAGTCTACTTCCTTAAAGATTTACCACCTTGGAAAAACAATTTGGGTCTGCATGATTTGGAATTGACTCAGTGGCCACAGATGAGTTGGAATAGACTCAAGATGGTAATGAGAGTTAAAAGGAAGTCAGTGGACGTTATAAGAAGGACTTCACATATATGATCCAAGTATTTGATTTAATTCTCAGAATATTAAATAGTGTTTTATATAATGGTCACCAACTCCATCAGACAGGTACTTTTTTTTTCAGTTGGAAAGATTTACAAAATGAAAAGTAGGAACTTAAATTAACTTTGTCATCATTAAATGGATACGCCTTGATTCATATCCTGTTCTGCTTCACTTTTTTTTTTTTTGCTTAAATTTTTATTTATTTGTTTATTTATTTATTTATTTTTGCAGTGTTCCCTCTCCTCCCCTCCCACCCCTGTTAATCAACAAAGAACATTTCCTTCCATACATAAACTTTTCCTTGACTTTTTACAATAATGAACTAATACTATATTTGTCCTCCTGTGATTGACTTATTTCACTCAGCATAATGTCCTCCAAGTTCATCCATGTTATGCAGATTCTACATTATTCCTTAGTGTTGCACAGTATTCCATTGTGTGTATGTACCATAGTTTGGTTATCCATTCTTCCGTTGATGGGCACCTAGGTTGCTTCCATCTTTTTGGTCCTGCAATGAACATGGGTGTGCATATATCTGTTCTTGTCCTGGCTCTCATTTCTTTAGGAAATATACCGAGTAATGGAATGGCTGGGTCAAATGGTATTTCTAATTCCAACTTTTTAAGGAACCATCATACTGCTTTCCACAGTGGTTGCATCATTTTACAGTCCTACCAGCAGTGCAGGAGGGTCTAAATCTCTCCACTTCCTCACCAGCATTTGTTATTTTCTGTCTTGTTGAGCTTTGCCATTAATGCTGGGGTGAGATGCTATCTCATTGTTGTTTTGATTTGCATCTCTCTTAATGGCTAATGATCCTGAGCATTTCTTCAAGTATCTGCTGGCCACCTGAATAGCCTCTTTGGTGAAGTGTCTATTCACGTTTTCTGCCCATTTTTGAATTGGAATATTAATCATTTTGTTGTTGAGGTGTTGGAGTTTTCTATAAGTTTTAGAGATAAGTCCCTTGTCAGATACGTTGTTACCAAATATTTTTTTTCCCGGTCTGTAGCTTCTCCTTTTATCTATTGGAGAAGTCTTTGGAAGCACACAAAAATTTAATTTTTAGAAGGTCCCATTCATAAGTTTATCTTCAGCTGTTTGTGCATTTTGGGTTATGCT
>NW_006928482.1:4506-7282 GCF_000298275.1 Orycteropus afer afer
TTTTTTGGATATGTTGTTGGAGTCTATTGGCTAGAATTATGTTGAAGATTTTTGTATCTATATTTATGATAGATATTGGTTTGTAGTTTTCCTTTTTAGTGATGTCTTTGCCTGGTTTGGTGGATGAAGGTTATGCTTGCTTCAAAAAATGAATTTGGGAGGATTTCATCTTTTTCTATGTTCTGGAATAGTATGAGTAAGATTGATGTCAGTTCTTCTCTGAACATATTCTAGAATTTGCCAGCAAAACTGTCTGGACCAGGGCTTTTTTTTATTATTATTATTGGTAATATTTTTATGATCTGCTCAACTTCTTCTTTTATAATGGCATGTTTAAATTTTCCATCTCAGCCTCTGTTAGTTTAGGTAAGTAGTATGTTTCAACAAATCTGTCCATTTCTTCTAGATTTTCAAATTTGTTGGAGTATAGTTCTTCATAATATCCTGATATTATCCTTTTTATTTCTGTTGGTTCTGTTGTGGTGTCACCAAAATTCATTTCTTATTCATGTTATTTGTATTCTCTCCCACTTTTCGTTTGTTAAATTTTCCAGTGGTTTGTCAATTTTATTAATCTTTTCAAAGAAGCAACTTTAAGTCTTGATGATTTTTTTTCTATTGTCCTTCTATTTTCTGTTTCATTTATTTCTGCTTGAATCTTTATTATTTCTTTTCTTCTAGTGACTGTGGGCTTTGTATGCTGCTCTTTTTCTAATTGTTGGAGATGTTGGGTAAAGGTTGATTTTGGCTCTTTCTTCTTTTTTGATATGTGCATTTATTGCTATAAATCAGTCTCTGATCACAGCTTTTGCTGTTTCCCAATGATTTTTTTTTTTTTAATTGTGCTTTAGGTGCAAATTTACAGAGCAGAATTTGCTTTACATTCAACAGTTGGTGTACATTTGGTTTCACTCCCTGATTACCATCCCCAACCCTAACCCACTTTCCCCCTCTCCCTTCCCAGTAATGCTCCCCCATGCCCTTCTTAATTATGCATACCTGTCTGTCCAGGTTTTTCTCTGTGTGAATGTTGCCCCTCTGATGCCCCATGGCTGAATGCTCCAAGGGATGTATCTCTGTAGAGCAGGTGGGTACATTGCCCTGGGTTGAATGTTTTATATGTAAGTCTTACTTACTGTTGGGCTGAGAATGAACCTTGAGGAGTGAGTTTTATCCCAGGCCCAAAGTATATCCCAGGGCCATAATCTTGGAGGTCCCACCAGACACCATCTGACAGATTCAGCTGAGGCTAATCTTACACAGATACCAGTGATACAAAATACCTGCAATCATTACAGAAGCACCAAAAGACAGACATAGAGCAATCCCTCACAGATAGCCAGACACTGTGGGAGAGAGATCCACCTGCTCTGCTGACTCAGGGCCATAGATTCAGCTGAATCTATCATTGGTCTAGAGTATATTCTTGTTCACTGACACCAATCTAATCTTCTCAGTTGTCTATGTGTTTATCTTTAGCCTGGTGTTTGGTGTTAATAGTGATGCAGTACTGTAGATATACTTACTGGTATTAGCCTCTGTCATCTGTATCTTGTGTGCACAATTTGGTGCCCTCCCTTTCCCCAATGTTCTCATACTGATCACAGACTTTTTCCATACTATGCCTCCCCTTAACCAACTCAGAGTGTGGCCCCCAACTAGTCCGAAATTATCCCCTCCCCTTCCCTCTCATCCCCGGTAACCTACAAAGTGAGTTCCCTTCCCTAAGCAAACCCTTCCTTAACTTTTTACGATAATGGGCTCTTTTTTTTTATTATTATTATTAGGATTTGGGTGAATTTTTTTTTTATTAGGATTTGGGTGAACCATAATGGGCTCTTACAATATGTCCTTCAGCAATTGACTTATTTCACTCAGCACAATGTCCTCTAGATTCATCCACATTATGAGATGATTTGTGTATTCTTCATTGTTCTTTAATGTAGCATAGTATTCCATTATGTGAATGTATCATAGTTTGGTTATCCATTCATCTGTTGATGGGCATTTAGGTTGTTTCCATCTCTTTGCGATAGTGAACTGGGGTGCAGTAAACCTGGGCGTACATGTGTCTGTTCATGTCCTGTCTCTCACCTCTTTAGGATATATTCCAAATAATGGAATTGCTGATTCAAATGGTATTTCTATTTTCTGTTTTTTAAGGAAACTCCATGCCATTTGCCACAATGGTTGTACCATTTTACAGTCCCACCAGCAGTGTATGAGAGTTCCAATCTCTCTGCACCACCACTAACATTTGTTATTTTCTGCCCTGTTGAACTTTGCTATTGTTGCTGGGATGAGATGATATCTCACTGCTGTTTTTATTTGCATATCTCTAATGCCTAAAGATTGTGAGCAATTTCTCATGTGTTTCTTGGCCACCAGCAGGTCATATTTAGTGAAGTGTCTGTTCATGTTCCTTGCCTATTTTTGAATAGAATTGTTTGTCTTTTTGGTGTCAAGGTGTTGAAGTTTTCTATAGATTTTGGAGATAAGTCCTTTGTCAGATATGTCATAGGCAAATACTTTCTCCCAATCTATAGGATCTTTTTTTTACCCTTTTGATGAAGTCTTTCAATGCACATAAGAATTTAATTTTAAAAAGGTCCTAGTCATCATTAGTGAGCTGAAATGGACTGGTTTTGGCCATTTTGAATCCGACAACCATATGATCTACTATGCTGGGAATGACAGTTTGAAAAGGAATGGCGTGGCATTCATCATCACAAAGGATGTTTCAAGATCTGTCCTGAAATACAATGCTGTCAGTGAT
>NW_006928483.1:0-676 GCF_000298275.1 Orycteropus afer afer
TGAGTTGTCCCTGGGGCTGACTGCTCCTCTGTCCAGGATCCAGGCTTTTATCCCTTTTCCTGCTCTCTGGTCCTGCTGCTTTGGGCGGGCCTGAGTTTCCTCTCCTCAACTAATCCCTTTGCTGATTGCTCTTCTCTCTGACTTCCTGGCTTGTAATTCCCTTTCTCCTGCTCTTCCCACTTGCTACTTTGGGTGTCCCTGAGTTGCCTCTCCTCACCTGTAATCTGTAACCCTGGGACTGACTGTATTGTATAGCATTGTGCAAGTCTGCTGCAAAAGACCTCTTTCAGGTGCTGAAAAACAAAGATATCTCCTTGAAGACTAAGGGGCACCTGACTCAAGCCATAGTATTTTCAATCGCCTCATATGCATGTGAGGACCAAAGAAGAGTCCATGCTTTTGAGTTGTGGAGTTGGTGAAAAGTGCTGAAGGTACCATGGGCTGCTATTTGTTGTTGTTAGGTGCCATCGAGTCATCTCCAACTCACAGTGACCCTATGCACAACAGAATGAAACATTGCCTGGTCTTGCCAGCCTCACAATCCTTGCTATACCTGAAGCCCATCATTGCAGCCACTGTGTCTATCCATCTCATTGAAGGCCTTCCCCTTCTTCATTGACCCTCCACTTTACCAAGCATGATATTCTTCTCCAGGGAATGGTTCCTTCTTACAACA
>NW_006928483.1:3501-4499 GCF_000298275.1 Orycteropus afer afer
AAAAAAAAAAAAGTCAATTCCACTGAAAAGTAGTTTCCTTAATCAACTTTTGGAGCATGTAACTAGAGTTAATAAACTTAAAATAGAAAATGCAATTAATTAAATACCTGACTGTAAACATGTATTATGTAATTAATTACATACACATGTTTGCTCATTTTTCATTCCAGACTGCAATTATAATTAGAAAAACATTAGTGCATGACAAAAGAACAAGGCATAAAACATGTAGTTCTGGTAACAAGTCAATGATTACTAATTAAAATTATCAGATAACTAATGAAACAAGCAGTTTCCCAACAAATTAAACCATCAACAGTCAGATAAAGCCCTTGTCACAGAGGTGTTGTTGCTAAGTGTCATTGAGTTGGCTTTGACTCATAACGACCCTATGTACAGAATGAAACACTGCCTGATCCTGTGCAGTGCGCATAATCCTCACTACATTTGAGCTCAGAGTTGTAGCCATTGTGTCAGTCCATCTCATTGAGGGTCTTCCTCTTTATTGTTGATGCTCCCCTTTACCAGGCATTACATCCTTCTCCACAGACTGGTCCCTTCTGACAACATGGCCAGACTAATGAGACAGAGTCTGGCCATTCTTGCTTCTAAAGAACACTCTGGCTGTTCTTCTTCCAAGACAGGTTATTTCATTCTTCTGGCAGCCAGGATATTTTCAGTATTCTTTGGCAACATCATAATTCAAAGGCATCACCTCTTGTTCGGTCTTCCTCATTCATTGACCAGCTTTCAAATGCTTATGAGGTGATTGAAAATACCATGATTTGAGTCAAGTCCATCTTAGTCATCAAAGTGATATCTTCATTTTTAACCCTTTGAAAAGGACTTTTGCAGCAGATTTTCCCAGTGCAATATAATGTCTAATTTCTTTTTTTTAAATTGTGATTTGGGTGAAAATTTACAGAGCAAATTCACTTTCCATACAGCAGTTCACACACACTTTGTCTCATGACATTGACCACAATTTACCACAATGC
>NW_006928483.1:5669-6196 GCF_000298275.1 Orycteropus afer afer
TTATTGAGGTGTTGGAGTTTTCTATAAATTCTAGAGATAAGTCCCTTGTCAGATATATCATTACCAAATATTTTTTTCCCAATCCGTAGGTTCCCTTTTGACTCTTTTGGAGAAGTCTTTGGAAGCACATACAAATTTAGTTTTTAGAAGGTCCCAATCATTTGGTTTTTCTTCTGCTGTTTGTGTATTTTGAGTTATGCTTGATTGTCTATTTATGCCATTTACTAGGGCCCCTAAATTTGCCCCTAGTTTTTCCTTGAGGAACTCTATGGTTTTAGGTTTCACATTTAAGTCTTTGATCCATCCGGAGTTCATTTTTGTGTGTGGTGTGACGTAAAGATCTTGTTTCACTTTTCTGCAAATGGATCTCCAGTTTTGCCAGCACCATTTATTAAACAAATACTCTCTTCCCCATTTAATGGATTTTGGGCCTTTGTCAAAGATCAGCTGACTATAGGTCAATGGATCTATTTCTGGGTTCTCAATTCTATTCTATCGGTCTATGTATCTGTCTTTGAACCAATACC
>NW_006928484.1:0-462 GCF_000298275.1 Orycteropus afer afer
CTCCCCTTCATTCAAGGGGTTGTGGGTCTGTAAACTGACTCAAGTCTGGGAATTGATTGAGAGGTCGTAACTCTGTATTCTGGCGATTCAATCTAGGTTGCTGTTCATGTGACCTAGAATTCTTCTGTCTATATAGATCAAGTAAATACTTAGTAGGCTTGCCATGTATTTCACTACAAGGAACTCCATGAGCAAGTAGCCAATGTCATAATTCCACATGAGTCAAACTATTCTGATTAGTGTTCTGACTCTGCTGTCCATTATGGTAACCATGCCCACCTTGCCTTTGTCTATTAACTGCTGCCACTTGGTCCCTACTACCACGGGGTCCAGTAAGCCCCATTGTATGTAAGTGTCTTAGTTCAATTAGGGCAGTTCCCACTGTCAAATCAGGTTTACATAAAATAGCAATCACAGCAGTCTTCAAAGATGGTGGAGCTCCCTTCACAAATTTATTCCTCA
>NW_006928484.1:4104-7454 GCF_000298275.1 Orycteropus afer afer
TCTGGTTAGCAGTCAAGTGCTTTAGCCACTATACTACCAGAGCTCCATACTTGTTCAATTTTTATGCTGAGCAGATAATCCAAGAAGCTGGATTAATATGAGGAAGAACATGGCATCAGAATTGGGAGAAGACTCATTAACAACCCACAATACCTAGATGAAACAACTTTGATTGGTGGAAGTGAGGATGGCTTGAAGCACTTACTGATGAAGATTAAAGACTACAGTCTGTAGTATGGATTAGTACTCACTGCCGTTGAGTCATTTCCAACTCACAGTGACCCCTTCCTTGGTTTTCTGAGGTGTTATGTCTATGGAACTGGATTGGCTAGTCTTCCTTCCAAGGAGTATATGGTGGATTTAAACCACCAACCTTCTTATTAGCAGTCAAATGCCTTAGGCACTATGCCACAAGAGCTTCTGCAACATGGATTACACCTCAATATAAAGAAAACAAAATCCTTCACAACTGTTCTAATAAACAGCTTCACAATGGATGGAGAAAAGATTGAAATTGTCAAGGACTTCATATTACTTGATTCTACAATCAACACCGATGGAAGCAGCAGTCAACATGTCAAATGCATATTGCATTGGGAAAATCTGCAAAAGACCTCTTTCGAGTGATGAAGAGCAAAGTCACCTTGAAGATTAAGGTGCACCTGAGCCAAGCCATGATGTTTTCAATCACCTCTTATGCATGTGAGAGCTGGACAATGAATAAGGAAGACCAAAAGGCGTTGATGCTTTTGATTTGTGGTGTTGGAGGAGAATGCTAAGAGTACCATGGACTACTAAAGGGACTAACAAATCTGTCCTTGAAGAAGTGTAGCCTGAATGCTCCTTGGAATTGAGGATGGCCAGACTGCATCTCACCTACTTTGGTCATTTTGTTGGAAGGGACTATTCTCTGGAGAAAGATGTCATGCCTGGTAAAGTGGGGGGTCAATAAAGAAGGGGAAGGCCCTCAACAAGATAGATTAACACAGTGGCTGCAATGATGGGCTCACATATAGCAAGGATTGTGAGGGTGGTAGAGGACAGGGCAGTGTTTCATTTTGCTGTGCATAGGGTTACTGTGAGTCAAGACAACTCAACAGCGCCTAAAAACAACAACAAGAAGTACATTCTGGCATGGGAGTGAGGACTTGTGTAATTGAGTAAATCAGAGGGAAGTTTATCAGCCACATATGGCTGTGTTGAGAGATTATTGTACAAGCTAGTATATCCTGGAGGAGTGATTGTGTAAAAATTGTCTCTTTGGGCTTCTGAACAGTTAGATAAGGCTTGTAACTATACTTAGTATTTCCTGTGTGTGATTGGGAAAGTGTGCTCCTCAAGATTAGGTACTATTAAAGTGAATAACTTATTTCCAGATGCAATGCAGTGTAGCACACATTGAAGCATCCTTGACATACTGCAAATACCGCATATATGACTAACTATCCTTCAGGATCACTCTAGTTAGGCAGCTTACTATAGACCGGGAAATCAAAAGAATATGAAGTTCTTCCTTCTTTGTCTATAGCAAGCCAGAAGCCACTAGCATATCAAATGATTTCTGACTTCAACAAACTGGAAATCATTTACCCATTAAGGGAACTAGAAGGCAATTCAGAGAATGCAGTACTAAAAAGAAGCAGATTTGAACAACAATTATGTGCAGTCAGTGCAGGGGGCTTTATGTGTTACCCTATGCTTTCAAAAGTTTCACTCAATAAAGTAAAAATATTAAGATACAAGGATTTTTTTTCCATGTCTCATCCCACCTGTACAAAAAACAGACTTGATTGGGACATAGGTGTCCCACATGATATTTATCAAAATCCATCATACCAAAAAAAACCAAACTCACTGCCATTGACTCAGATCCAACTCGTAGTGACCTCTCCTTAGATTACCAAGGCAGTATCACTTCAGAAGTAGATTGCCCAACCTTCCTTCTGAGGAGTGGTTGGTGGGTTTGAACCACCACACTTCTGGTTTGCAGTCAAATGCCTTAGGCACTATGCCACCAGAGCTCCCCAAATCCATCATACCTAACAATTTTTTTTTTTTAATTCAATGATTCAACATGCATTTCATTAGCTAACAAGACACATTATATCTACAAAATCTTACAAACAAGAGATGATATGGTAATTAAAGGGTTTTGGATACAAAAATAATACTACTAGAGTAAGAAAATTCCACATATTATTGGGTTTTCAGACTCATGTATAGAGTCTTATTTTCCTAGGTTTTTAGACACTATTTTTTTCCTTCTTTTTATTTCAGTATACTTCAGATATAGTGAAACCCACGTATCTTAAATTATAGTTCAGTGATATTTGACAAAAGCATACACGTGGGTAACCTACACCACAATCAAAATACAGAACATTTCCCAATGCAGAAATCCCCATGTCAGTTCCTATTATTCATCACCTGTTGTTCTGATTTGTATCAATATATATTGTTTTTGACTGTTCTAAAATTTTTGATGATTGTATTTACACAGTATACACTTTTTGTTTCTTTTTGCTCAGTATATTTTGAAGATTCTTCAATGTCATTTTCATGTATGTAGTCCATTGCTCTTTATTGCTGTAGTGTTTACGAGTAGTTTTCAATTCTTTGAATATACCAAAGTTTTAAATATCTATTTCTATATTTTTGGGGCATTTGAATCCCTTCCAGTTTTTCATTATTAAAATAAGGGTATTATTTATCTTCATTATTACTAGGATTTATAATATTTCATAATAATTTATAGTTGAAGAATGTGCAATTTATTTACTTAAGCAGTTGTACTACATTTAGAGATTAATATTGATTTTAGCCTACAAACCCAGAAATAGAAGGAACCTTGGTGGTACAACGTTGAAGCAGTCAACTGTTAACTGAAAAATCAGCAGCTTGAATCCACCAGTGGCTCCACAGGAGACATGAGGCAATCTGTTTCCATAGAGATTACAGCCTTGGAAATACTATGGGGCAGTTCTAATCTATTTTACAAGGTCTCTATGAATCAGAATCATACTTGATGGCAATAGGTTTGTTTCTTTGTTTTCAATTTTGCACACAAAAAATTAACACCCTGTTCACAATCTGCTTTTACAGTTGTGGACATATGTACTTATGTACTTGCTGTTACCAAGAAAGATAAAAAGTGAAGAAGAAATCTAACTGTTTTGGTTATCTCTAGTGCCACTGTGACTTCTTTCCCTTGTTACCCTCCCTAGAGGGACCGGGTCTCCAGGAGCAAGGTAAGCACGGGCGGGCTTGTGCTTACTCACTGATCTGCACTGAACACTTTCCCTTGTTACCCTCCCGAGAGGGACTGGGTCTCCAGGACAAGGTAAGCATGG
>NW_006928485.1:0-780 GCF_000298275.1 Orycteropus afer afer
TGACATGAGACAAAGTATATGTGAACTGCTGTATGAAAAGTGAATTTACTCTGTAAATCTTCACCCAAATCCTAATTAAAAAAAAAAGAGAGAAAAAAAAAATTAAAAAAAAAATCCTGACTCCCAAACCAGACCAAACGAATTATATTCTCTGGGTGATAGGCCATTAATTCTACATTTAAGAAGGCACTTCAAGGAGAGTCTCGTATTGTTGTGGTGGTTATGTTTGTGTGTCAACTTGGCTGGGCCTAGTTGAGTGGATGGGCAGCTGGTGGTAGTTATTCCCATGATGAGACTGGCAATCAGCTCCATGGCAGGACCTGCCACAAGCCACTGAGTAGCTGCTTTGGGTACATGGTCTTCTTCCCGTATATAAGAAGCAGCTTTGGGAATGATCTCTAGCTTATGGCATGCTTTAACCCTGCATTGCTCAGCAGCCTGCTATGCTCTGCCAATCTTGGGACTTTCAATGGACTTGAATTAATGGCCTGCCATGTTGTTTGGTAACATCGGGATTGTGCTTTTATACTTGTCAACGTTGGGCTTGTCAGTCTCAGCAGTCAGCAGCTGTCTGTGTAAAGAAAAGCCTGTAGCTCCAGCGGGCCGGGAACAAGAGGCAGAGCTGGACCCCAAGGTTGAGAGGCTTCCATGCAGCCCTTAGAGCCTGGCACTTTGAACTCAGACTTAAAGCTTCTAAACTGAAAGAGAATAAAGTCCTGTTTGTTCAAGCCATCCCATTTGTGGTATTTTCTGTTAGAGCGGCACAGAGGTAACCAGCAC
>NW_006928485.1:2195-3037 GCF_000298275.1 Orycteropus afer afer
AAAATGCCAATTCTACCCAAAGCAATCTATACATTCAATGCAATTCAAATCCAGAGCTCATCAAAATTCTTTAGGGATATGGAAAAACCATTCACTAACTTTATATGGAAAGGAAAGAGACCTCGGATAAGCAAAGCACAATTGAAGAAGAAGAACAAAGTAGAAGGTCTCACACCGCCAGATTTCAAAACCTACTATACAGCCACAGTAGTCAAAACTGCCTGGTATTGGTTTAATGACAGATACATCAACCAATGGAACAGAATTGAGAACCTAGAAATAGATCCATTGACCTATACTCAGCTGATCTTTGACAAAGGCCCAAAATCCATTGAATGGGGAAGAGAATGTTTGTTTAATAAATGATGCTGTCAAAACTGGAGATTGATTTGCAGAAAAATGAAACAAGATCTGTACCTCACACCATACACAAAAACCAACTCCAGATGGATCAAAGACTTAAACGTGAAACCTAAAACTATAGAGTTTCTCAAGGAAAATCTAAGGGCAAATTTAGGGGTCCTAGTATATGGCATAAATAGACTATCAAGCATAACTCAAAATGCACAGATAGCAGAAGAGAAGCCAGATGATTGGGACCTTCTAAAAATTAAATTTTTATGTGCTTCCAAAGACTTCTACAAAAGAGAACCTACAGATTGGGAAAAAAATATTTGGTAATGACATATCTGACAAAGGATTTATCTCTAGAATTCATAGAAAATTCCACCACCTCAATAACAAAAAGACAAACAATCCAATTAAAAAATGGTCAGAAGACATGAATAGACACTTCACCAAGGACAATATTCAAGCAGCCAACAAACATATGAAGAAATGCT
>NW_006928485.1:5077-5592 GCF_000298275.1 Orycteropus afer afer
AAAATTCATGGAAACAATTAGTCCTAGCGACTGGTACACCCTCTGGTCTGCAGCCTATATGACTATGAGACCAGAAGAACTAGATGGTGCCCGGCTACCACTGTCATCCACTTGGAAGGGTATCTATGTAGGAGACCCTTGATAGAGAGAGAGAGAGAGAACATGTGGAAAAAAACTCAAAATCATTTGGAGAAAAACAAAAAAAGGTGGGGGGGGGCGACCAGATTTGCTGGTCTAATAGAGCCTGGTGGAACCACTGAGATTATGGCTCCTAACTGCCCTTCAGATCTAGTATTGAACTTACACCTGTGATTTCCAGCCAAACAAAAGACAGGCATATGAGTTGTACATTTACCTGAGGTAGATACACTCCTTGGAGAGAATAATCATGGGAGAAAGATGGGCTGCTAATGCAGAGGGAGACAGCTCAGGGGGCAGGAGTGCATGGAGGGATGGACACAGGGAAGAGGTAACTATGAGGAGGAAGTGGAAGGGGAGCTGGACACGGGGAAGAG
>NW_006928486.1:0-3668 GCF_000298275.1 Orycteropus afer afer
TTGTCAAACTTGGCATTTAAGTAACCTTCTGAAAGACACCGTGGCAAACAGAATACATCGGTATGTACCATTGAAGATAATCCAGCAAAGGTGCTCCTGCGGCAGAGCCACCTGCATGACGAGTCTTAAGGAGGACAAGATCTGCAGACACTGGATCACAGATTCTTTATTCTGCAGGTTCGTATCACTGTCACAGACCAGCTGGTAGCCGCAAATGTTTCTATTGTTTAAAGCATGAAACTGAAACACATGGGAAAAATAAGAATATAAATAAGCTTTGTGTGACTTCAGAAAAAAAAAATTTTAATATACCAAACTAAAATGGAAATGATTCTGCTTAATTAATCTAATAGATTAGTCGAAAAAGAAACATGGTAAGGTAGGTTTCTTCAAAGGATCCATTCAGCTAAGATTACCCTCCCCCAGTTAAAAGAAATTCAAAGTTGAAACGCAATACAGAAACCCTATTCTCAGAATAGAAAACAATACAGAAACCCTATTCTCAGAATAGAAAACAATTTTTGTAAAGTGGTCCAGTAGTATTTTAACCTATTTATTAATTCAAATGTAAGTATTACCATTGACATAATTTGTGCAGCAATGTTGACAGGGCACCTCTCTGTGCCACAATCTGCTGGGCAGCAGGGACCCAGAGACATGGAAGACACATCCCCTGCTCTGAGGGAAAATCACTCCAGGCACATACAGTGTTATACAGATATAGGTAGATAGCTGCTGCCAGTCAGCTCCAACTCATGGCAAATTTATGTACAACAGGATGAAATGTTGCCCGGTCCTGCGTCATCCTCACAATCACTGGCACATCTGAGTCGTTGAACCATCTCACTGAGGAGCTTCCTTGCCCTCACTAGCCCTCTCCTTCACCAAACGCGATGCCCTCCTCCAGCGACTGATCCCTTCTGATGACATGTCCAAAGCAAGTGAGTCAGACAATGTTCTGTTGTGATGCATAAGGTTTTCACTGGCTAGTTTTTGAAAGTAGAACATCAGGCTTTTCTTAGTCTGTCTTACTCTGGAAGCTCCATTGAAACCTGTCCACCCTGGGTGATTCTGCTGGTGTTTGAAATACCCGTGCCATAGCTTCAAGCATCACAACAACATTGCAAGTCACCACAGTACAACAAACTGACAAATGGGTGGTGGATATACAACATGAGAGAAGCTTGAAAAACAGAAGTGTAGAAGATAAAAAGGGGTAGAAGCCAAAGCTCCATGCAGGGAGGCTGGGAAAGATGAAAGGCCTCAGCTGAAAACCGAGGTAACAGGATCCTGAAATGGGGCCTGAAGGCATGGATGAAGAGAAAAGAAAGACTTAGTGACCAATTACATGTGGGAAGTAAGGGAGAGGTAGAGTCTGTAGTCATTTCCTGCTTGGGTGACTGGCTGCAGCAATTATGGAGGGAAAGTGATGAGTTCAGTATGAGTGTTAAGTATGAGATGTTGATCATGTCACAGGGTAGACAGCGATCTGAGATGAGACAGAAACATGGCTAGAGAATAATCAGTACTATCACATCTACAGAAACAGACACTCCTTTAATAACACAAATGGGCCTCACTCTTGAGTATCACTTAAACACATGCACACTATTTCTAGCTACCATGTAACTGGTATAAGAGAAGCAGATATTTACTGAATATATTTACATGTTGGAATAATTATTATCTTCAAAGTGTTCTCTCTTTTAGAAACAGATAATGATACCTGGTATTTTTGGAGCATTAGACACTGTTCTAAGCCTTTTACTATTTCATCAATCTAAAAATAAACCTACAAGGTAGGTCATTATTATAACTTCTGTTTTACAGATGAAGAAACTGAGGTACAAAGAAATTGTGTCACTTCCCCAAAGTGACACAATTAGAAAGTAGCAGAACAAGTCTCCAAATTCAGGCAGCCTAGCTCTAGAAACCAACTTCTTATCAAACATGCCAAAATGACTCTCTATATGAATACAGTAGGGGTCATAAAATAGGATCTGTTATATATTTTTGTACAAAACTTTACTGTTAAAATCTTGACAGCAAATTTATTATTACTGCTCAGTTATGATCCTTACGACGGCAAACAACAACAACAACAACAATGATCCTTATGTACTTGATTTTCAAATCTATTTCCCTAATGAAATTTTTCTTCAGACCTAAAGTTCTATCAAGTTTCTGCTTGACTAAATGTCTAATCCATTCATTCTCTTACTTACTCATTCAACACATATTTTCAGACAACTACAGTTTAGAACTTATAGCTGTAAATCTTTACTGAAAACTGCAGTGTCAGTGTCTTGCCAGCAGGCTCAAATTTAGCAGGTCTGAAACTGAATTCTTCCCTTCTTTCCATCCCTAATACACAGTCCTGCTGGCACCATCTTTTATAGGCTTCCTTGCCTCTTACCTTCTGCCTCCAGTCTTTTTCCTTCTAATCTAGTCTGCATACTACTTCTGGATTAAAAACTCTGACTATATCACTTCGTTTATTCATTCATTCAGTAAATGTTGACTGAGCATCTATTAGATGCCAGGCACTGTTCTAGGCATTAGAAATATAGCCATCCCTCTCGTTATGAAGCTCACATTCTAGAGGGGGGAGCAGATGATAAAAAAATTACAATGTAATAGGTGATAAAAGTGCTGTAAATAAAAATAAAGCAGTGTGTGCAGGAGCCCTAAAGGAAGCGAGGATGAACCACACACATATCTAGGATAAAGGCTTTCCAGACAGAGGGGCTCCCCAGTGTACTTGCCTTAAGGTAGGGCAGCCAAGAGGACACAGGATAAGGCAAGATTGCATCAGAGACATGGAGGCCTATACTAGGCTAGTGAAGGACAGGTCTTAAAAGTCCAAATGCCTAGATTTTTATTCAGTACTTTTCCCAACAGGGCCTCTCACCTACATTTGTCAACTTATGGCCCAGTAGTCTCCTTCATACACTTATGGTACAGACAAAGTGAACTGTTCAATAGTTTCTTAATATGCTTTGAGAATTTCTGCTTATTAACCATATACTGCTTCTGAGGCCCTGAAGAGTTATCTAGTTTGGAATAATCCACATGTTGGAGTCAAACTGATATAGTTTCAAACACCATCCTTGCCCTCTGCTTCAAGTGGGCTGTTTTCTTAATTTCTAATAAGCTTCAGTTTTCTCATCTGTAAAACAGGCATAAAAGTGCCCATCTCCTAGAACTATAGTGAGGCTATAAAATGATAACATACAATGTGTGTACAATAGTATCTAGCACATGGTAACTGATCAATGGTAGCAATTATCTTAATATTAATCAACTTATAAAACATAACTAGATGCTATACAAAGCAAATAAAAGACCTCTATAAGATGTCAACTAAAGGAGACACTGCATCACTAATAACAAAATGTAGCTATTTCACTGTCTCTTTTATCTTACTGTAAGTCCAGCAGTTTTGTCTCTAATGCCTTTTGGAAAAAAGACAGTTTTGAATTGAGTCACATCTGCTTTACTCTCATCAAAGTTGGTACTGAACTGCTGAAGGTATCTTCCATAGCACTGCAAAAGGGCCAATTTGTATTCCTGAAATTAAAAAAAGGACTTGATTAATGCTTCAAAATGTCATTTTGCTTATTATTAGTAAGATCATGTAGTAGTATTCTTATTATATATATATATAT
>NW_006928486.1:3768-4601 GCF_000298275.1 Orycteropus afer afer
TTATGTGCCGTCGAGTCGGACCTGACTCATAGTGACCCCTCCTTGGGTTTCCAAGGCAGTATCACTACGGAAGTAGATTGCCCCATCTTCCTTCCAAGTTAATATTAACATTAATTATTATATTATTATTATATATTAATATTCTTCTTAATAGTATCATTGCTGATTATTACTATTAACATTACTACCACAACAATTTTCAAGACACATATTGGGACAGACGGGAGCTCTGATGGCGTAATGCCTAAGGCATTTGACTGCTAACTATAAGACTGGCAGTTCAAACCCACCAACAACTCCTCAGAAGGAAGATTGGGCAATCTACTTCCGTAGAGATACCACCTTGGAAACCCAAGGAGGGTCACCATGAGTCGGGATCGACTCCACAGTAGTGAGTTTGGTTTTTGTTTTTGTTTTATTGGGACAGACACCATGCCAAGAAGTTTACATGTATTATTTCATTAAGTTATCCTCAAACCAAGCCTACTGTGAGATGGAAGCATCATGATTTCAAAGATAAGAATATTCGTTATGGCACTCTGTGTGGTATTGCTCAAAATCCAAGACCCATATTCAACATCACCAAATCCTGGTAACCCACCCACTCAGTCAGAGAAGTAGAAGAGCTGCATCATTGGCCGTGCTTTTCAACACCTTCTAAGCTTGAAAAGGAAGGCAAAAAGGAGAGGAAAAAGAAAAGTGTATGTGGTAATGTGGCTCTCTCTTTCACCTGTAAATACTCTCTCTCAAGTAGCAGCAGATCAGCTCTAAGAAGTCTGAGCTATAGGGTTCTTATTAGTTCTAATTCACACTTATTTTCCCATTACAGAGTC
>NW_006928486.1:4961-5872 GCF_000298275.1 Orycteropus afer afer
GATGAGGCATGAGTCAAAATGCAAGAAGAGAAGAAACAGCTGCAAACATCTGTTAATAATCAGAGCATGGAATGTATAGAGTATGACTCTAAGAAAACTGGAAGTTGGAAGAGATTAAGTGGGACACATGAAGATGGCTATCCCAGGCAAGAGTGAGGAAAAATGCACTGGTATTGGCCATTGTGAATGAGACAGTCACATGTTCTACTATGCCAGGAGTGACAAAGTGAAAAGGAATGGTGATGCATTAATTGTCAAAAAGAACATTTCAAGATCTATCCCGAAATACAGTGTTCTCATGATAGGATAATATCTACATACTTACAAGGAAGATCACTTAATACTATTTTTCAACTTTACACACCAACGATTAAAGCCAAAGATAAAGAAATTGAAGATTTTTACCAACTTCTGCAGTCTGAAAATGAAAAAAAATACAATCAAGATGCATTGATAGGAGAGTTCCAGTAAGATGGCGGACAAGGCAGAGAGACTGCACAGACCCTCTTCAATAAAGAAAAGGGAAACCAATTAACACAGACACAGAAGATAATCATGGACCCCTGAGCCTTGAAGGGAAGGATATAGAAGTGGACTAAACCCCCAACTAGCAGAAGAATTTGCGTGAAAATACCAAAAAAGAAGACAGATGGAGCTGCGGTCTGGCAGGGATCCTGAACGATCCTGACAGCATGGCACAGATTGCTTGGAGATTGCCGACTGGTGGTAGGACCTAAGAATTAACCTAAAAATCAGCCCTGCTAGCCAGAGGACTGCTGTGGTGGCTGGGGAACAAACGGAGAAGGTGAAGAGAAAGGCGGGCTGAGCTGGGGACTTTTGCCAGTCCAGAGGACGCTGCCATTTTGAGTGTTTAAAAGCGGCTTGACTATTTTGGATATTTAAAGAGACAG
>NW_006928487.1:0-790 GCF_000298275.1 Orycteropus afer afer
TCGAAATGCGAAGACATTTTTAAAAAGATTATTTTCAAAATTTGCAAGAGGAGAAATATGAGAACATCTGTTTTTGAAAATCACTGTAAAATATTCATGTACAAATAACTTAAAAATATCGAATAGTGACGCTCCTTGGAATCATTTGGCTATGGGAGGAGTTCAGAAAGTCTCAGCTGGGAAGAGAAGGAATTTTCCTTAAGATTGTCTGTCTAAATGTTTTCTCTTACAATTTTCTTTCTAATACTACATTTTTGCAGTATTGGAGATTATTGCCATGACATTTAAATAGGTTTTTGTTCGTTTGTTTTTTGTTTTGCCATAGGAGATTTTTGGTTTAAAAAAAAAAAAAATAGCTCTTTCTTGGCAAGTGGGACAAGCTCTTCTGGAACTGGTTTAATCTCTGAGGTAAACGCCGTGTGAAGGAGTGTTTATGCTGTGAACCCCGGAGATTCACCTGAGCACAACCCCGCCCTCTATGGAGCAGGTCCCAATTGCACATTGAAGAAGGCCCCTGGTTCTTACATGTCTTGCATCCTTCCTAATGTCAGTGTTTGTTGTTGTTGTTGTTAAAAGCTGTCCAGTCGATTCCAACTCATAGCAGTGCTATGTACAACACAGTGAGACGCTGCTCAGTCCTGCATCACCCGCAAACAAAAATGACTGATAGTTTTGGTGACTGTTTGGCAAGACCAAGATAAAATTCTCATTTTTATAGGCAATCTTGGTGGGCAGTGTTTGGAAACAGACTAGATTCTACTGAAGGATGAACTGCTGACCTGACCCACTT
>NW_006928487.1:2120-5972 GCF_000298275.1 Orycteropus afer afer
AAGAGCTCGCTCCCTTTCTGGACACCACCCTCTTCTCTCCCCTGACCTCCATCCAGCTCTTGAGACAAAAGCCTGCAGAAGTCTTCCGGCTGCTCCCTGACCTGCAGAATTTGGGTTCCTCAGCCCCTGCAACCACATGAGCCAGCAGAGGTCTTCAGCTCGTTGTCTGACCCACAGATTTGGGAGTCGTCAGCCCTCCCAGTTGTAAGACAGATGGGATAGCGCGGCATGGCACAAAACAGGCCAGACTGGAACTGTGAGCCTAAGTTCAATAATGATGAAGGTCAAAGGTCAAGGTTTATGTGCTCAGATGACATCTTAAAGGCACTGTGGGTCTCTGAAACATAACAATTTTGCACTAGAGTGTTACAAGTATTTTTGAGAGATCTATTAAAATATTTGCCCGGAAGTTTGCTCCAAGTAATTGAGCATTAAGGCAGATATTATTTAACAGGAGAAGGGGTGACTTGTTTAATAATCATATGCAGAATCTATGAAACCTCCAGCAAAACAAGAGACAGGCATGTGGGGTGAACATTTACAGCGGGTAGACATACTCCTTGAAGCAATCAGTCATCAATGGTGGGAGAACAGAAGGGCAGTGTCTGCACAGGGAGACAGCTCAATGTTGGGAGTGCATGGGCAGGAAGGACACAGGGAAGAGGTAACTACAGGGAGGAAGTGGGAAGAGAGCTTACATGGTGGGGAATTGCAGTCAATGTCATGAAATAAAATGTGTATGAACTGCTGTATGAAAAATGAATTTGCTCTGCAAAATTTCACCCAAATCACAATCAAATTTCTTTTAAAAGACCTATGAGACCAAAAAATGTTTTAGGTTTTAATCACTTCAACTTAGTACACATCAGGCTGATTCTTTCTCCTACTATTTTTTGATCCAAAAATTCCTAATCACTGGAGAATTTGATTTGTATCACTTCAATTTCATGAGGTTAATCACTAGTTGGAAAAAATGCAAGCAACTAATACATATTTCTTTCTATAGAAAGAACATTCTTTCCATAGAAGGAAATCATAACACCTGTTTTCTATGATTCAAATAGATAAGGGCTTTATATTTTATAATGTAGATGTACATTTTAATGGGCTTTTATTGTTGTTCCACTTCTCCTAATTCACGTTGTGACTTCATTAAAAAAAAAAAAAAAAAAAAACCTCAATGTGGATATTTCATTTTCCAAAGTTGATTGAGGCAAATATGGACACTGAATAGTCTCCAATTCTATGTGCAGTCAATCCTCAAGTGACATACAAGATCTGTTCCTAACTGTGTCTTTGGGTCAAATTTGTAGGTAAGTCAGACCAGGGACATGAGGTTCTTATGTAGCTTTACTTTAGTGCAAGAAAATGCTCAAAGCCTTTTCAGTGATTTAAAAGCTGTATGTGCCGCAAGTGAAGGTGATTGTGATGAATTTGTTGAGGGCAGGGGTTGGTTCAATACCCTCAAAGTGAGAGCAAATTTATGTAACATTAAGGGCAAGTACCAGTTGCCATAGATGTTCACAGCCCCGGCATTCCCTGTCCTGAACTTAAGGGTGGATTTGCTGTGCTGCACTGGGAAGAAAACAGCTGTTATGTAAAGTGAAGCAATGAAGAAGCAAACTTTTATCATCAGTATTAGTTCTTCAACAGCACGCATTTAGTTGCCTTAATGAAATGAGCCTCTGTTTTCATGAGATATGAAATTTTATTTTCAATGAAAAATGCAAATGTTTAACTTAAAGGACTCTGTTGAAAAGGTCAACCTGACCAAAGAAACAATTGCATTTGTTTCAAAACACATTACCTATCCGTCCCCACCCAAACTGGGCAGGAGGTAACACAATCCAAAGCACATGTACACACATTATTTTAAATATTAGGAAGGGACAACCGATCATGTACTTGAAGTGCTCCTAAGTTTGGTTTTCAGGGGGCTTTAAGGCTAAAATGTACAACTTCTTCAACCATACCTCATACATTGTAATGCTGGTACCCTCCACTCTTGGTCCCTATCTAAAGATTCTCTGTTTACTGACGACCGACCTATCCTGTAAAACCAAAACCTGGCCATGAAACAACAGAAAACTGGCAGATCACATCCTTCGTCTGGGCACCATCCCACTTAATGAAACCAAACAGCTGTATAAAAGATTTTATTTTTTCGTTGCTTGTTACAGAATGAATGTGAAATTTAATGAGTTGAAGTAAGATTTTAAAATATTTTAGTGTAGTTTCCTTTATGCCACTTCTTTGTATATCAAATTTGTCCCTTTCAGCCAGAGGTTCACTGCCTAGGGGAGAATAATGACTGTGGTAGCGGAAATGCAAAGAGAAGGAAGATGTCAGCCCAAACTTTAGCTTCCACATTGGTATCTTAAAACTATGAAAATCAAGAATTTCATTTTCAAAAGCAAGTTTTATTAAAAGAGGGAAAAAAAAATATATTTATTGCCTCCAAAGAGCCAAAGCTTGGAGAACTCAGTTTACAGTGTTCACCATAAACCATCGAGCAGGTAGAATGCAGGATGTGAATAAGAGTGAGAGATGAAATGCTTCTTGCACTGGAGAGAGCTGGTAGTGGGGAGAAGAGAACAAGAAGGCTGATATTCAGTGACGGTCCTGGGGCAGGGGCGTTAACATGGCATCAAGACATCAGAGGATGGGGCTCTGGTTTGCGCCTCCTCCACATCCTCACTGGCCCTTGAAGGGTGTCTTATGCTGTTGTTCGTTGGAGGCTGGGCTCTGTCTCACTGCCTGTACTACTGACGTCCATTTTCCTTGCCGTGGTCTCCATTTACAAGCCTAGACCTCTCAGGGAGCTCTCCATCCTGACCACAGACCTCCTTTACCATCTTTTCAGCAGCTGAGTCCACCACTGGAACTCTGGGGAACATCTGATCTCCTCCAAAGCACATCCAGGCACGGAGGGCTGAGAGGGTGGTATAGCACTATCCTCCAGCCTTCTCTGCCTAAACCCACCATGTTGGCACTTCCACTCTACAGTGGTTGACCCGTGGTCCCATTCACAACCAATCACGGGGACGGTGAAGAAGTGGGCAGTGCTTTGTTCCATTGCACACGGAGCCACTGTGAGTGCGGGCTGACTTGAAGCAGCTAACAATAACACCTTCAGAGGCCACCACACGATCTGCAGCAAAGGGCATCCATTTTCTTGGTTTTATTCTTCTGTCTTAAATAATTCCTACCAAAAACCTACTTCCTGAGAAATGCATATGTGCAACTTATTATATCCTCTCTATATATTCGTGTTTCTTTCTGACCTATTTCCACATATTTGAGATTACTACTCTTATTAGCTGTATTGTTCTCATTTATTATTATTACTTTTTAATTGCAGAAAAGAAGAATCTCTCAATAGCATAATACTGTCAACACTTCTGTGCGGGTCTTCTGCTGGCATGGGGGATTTTAGATGCTATAGATATTTTTAATAAATTTTCCTAATTTCTCTGTTTGCAAAAATAGTGTGCATTTTTAGCTTATTTTTATGTGAATATCATTTATTTTTTGTGATTAATTCTTAATCTATTATTAGCTTTTTTCTCTTCCCTTGTTGTCATCTTATCCCATTTGTTCTTTTCATTAAAACCTCATCGTTGTCTGCCTTTTGGCAGAGACACTTTAGCTTTGCATATTCTAAGTAGGTGATATTATCTAGTGCTATTTCTTACATACTTAAATACCGCATAAATTTATCACCTCTAAGCAACTAGGCCAATATTGTTGTTCTTATTTTTCACACTCCTATTGTCTTAGTCTTGATATTGAAATCCTCTGTTGACTTACAATGATGGTTTCACTATATGCTAGTTAATTCAGTTACTTCTC
>NW_006928488.1:0-5936 GCF_000298275.1 Orycteropus afer afer
TGGTGAAGTGTCTGTTCAAGTCGTTTGCCCATTTGAGAATTGGGTTATTTGTCTTTTTGTTGTTGAGGTGTTGATGTTTTCTGTAGATTTTGGAGATAAGTCCTTTGTCAGATATGTCATAGGCAAATATTTTCTCCCAATCTGTAGGTTCTCTTTTTACCCTTTTGACAAAATCTTCGATGCACACAAGAATTTAATTTTTAAAAAGTCCCATTCATCTAGCATTTCTTCTATCTCCTGCACATTCTGGGTCATTCTTTCCCTTCAATTTTTTATTTCCCATATAGTAAATCATATTATTTTCTGATTCAAAATAGCAAATGTCACTCCATTTCTGGGAGCTCTGGTGCTAATGCCTAGAATAGGAGTCTTAGGAGCTCCATGGTTAAGTGTTTTCCTTCAAACTGAAAGGAAATATTTGGCATTCTGCTTCCATAAAAATTACAGCCTTGGAAACCCTTAGGACAGTTTTACTCAAAACTAAAGGGACACTGTAAGTGAGAATCAAGTCAGGAGTAATGAGTTTAAAGCCCAGAATAAGAATCCTTGGTGACACAATAATTAAAAATATCAGTTGCTAACCAAAAAGTTAGTGGTTGAAACCCACAACCCACTGCTTGGGAGAGGGATGTGGCAATCAGTTTCTGGAAAAATTACAACTTTGCAAGCCTTGTAGAGCAATTCTGCCTTGTCATATAAGATCACTGTGAGTCAGAATTAACTTGACAGCAACAGACTTTGTGTGTGTGTGTGTGTGTTTTATTTTAATTCTTAGGATAATAATCTTCAAGCTTTATATTTCATTTTTGATGACCTTCAATTTCCCTTAATCATACTTTGTACATTCCAAGTTCTCATTACTAAGGGATGTTTGCAGTAGTTTCCTCTCATTTTAAGTCATGGCACATCAGGATGACATCCCTGTCTTGAGGGTGGACTCTACTTTGGGGAGATAGCTGTTACCTAGTCATATTTTGAGTGCCTTTCAACGTGAGGATGCCATCTGGCAGCACTGTATCAGACAATATTCTGCTACTATCTGTATGGTTTTCATGGCTCTTTTTTCTTTTCTTTCTTTTTTTTTTTTTTCCTGAGAAGTAGTACACAAGGTCCTTCTTCCTAGTCTCTGTCAATCTGGAAGCACCACTGAAGCCTATCCAACAGTGGTAACTCTGCTGGTATTTGAAATACAGGTGGCATGTTTACCAGCATCATAGTCACACACAAGGCACTGCAGAACTATAAATTGCCAGACAAGTATAGTGGATAAAGCAGGTATGTTGTTGTTGTTAGGTGCTGATCAGTCAGCTCAGTCTCATAATGGCCCTATGCACAACAGAACAAAATACTACCCAGTCCTGCACCATCTTCACAATATTTGCTATGCTTCAGCTTATCACGAAGGAACTGTGTCAATCCATTTTGTTGTAGATCTTCCCATTTTTCACTGACTGCCGTTTTACCAAGCACGGTGTCTTCTCTAGGGATTGGTCTCTCCTAGTACATGACAAAAGTACCAGGGAAGATTTTAAATCATGAATTTTCATATTGTTCTGTTCAAACAATTTCCTCTTGGTCTATGTATAAATTCCTCATGAGCACAATTAATGGTTCCGGAACTCCATTCTTCACAATGTTATCCATAATTTGTTATGATTCACAAAGTCAAATGTGTTTGCATAGTAAATACAACACAGGTAAACATCCTTCTCGTATTCTTTGCTTTCAGTCAAGATCAGTCTGACGTCAGCAATGATATTCCTCATGCCAGCTTGAATTTCTGGCAGTTCTGTCAATATACCTTTGCAAATGTATTTGAATTATCTTCAACAAAAATTTATGTGCATGTGCTATTAATTATATTCCTCAATAATTTCCCCATTCTGTTGGATCACATTTGTTTACAATAGGCATAAATAGATACTTATTCTTGCCAGTTGTCCAGGAAGCTGTCTTTCAAGTTTTTCGTCATAAATGAGTGAGCATCTCCAGTGCTAAATCACTCTGATGAAGTCTCAAGGATATTTGGTCAGTCCATAAAGCCTTGCTGTTTTGCAAATTCCTTCAGTGCAGCTTGGCCACCTTCTTTCAATATCATTGTTTCTTCATAATCTGCTAACTCTTGAAATGATTGAACATGAATCAATTATTTTAAGTACAGTGACTCTGTGTATTCCTTCCATCTTCTTTTGATACTCCTGAATCATTCAATGTTTTACCCTTAGAATCCATCAGTATTTCAGCTCATCTTAAATTATTTCTTCAGTTCTTTTAGGTTGAGAAACACCAAGTACCTACTTCCCTTTTACATCCTCCTTCCCTTCCAGGTGCTTCCATATTTCATTATAATACTTTACTTTGTCTTCTCGAGTCATCCTTTGAAATCTGTTCATCTCTTTTATCTTTCTTTTTTTTTTTTTTTATTCATTCACTTTGGCTATTCTCTGTCAAAGAGAAAAATTTAGAGTATCTTCTGACATCATTTTGGTCTGGTGTTTTCTTCCTTCCCTGACTTTGTACTGACAACTTAAGTTGTTTAAATATTTTGTTATTGTGAAAAATGCTGCAGTGAAGATGGATGTGTATATATTTGTTCATATTTGGCTCTTACTTCTCTAAGATATATACCAAGAAATGTGATTGGAGAATTTTATGAATAGCCCTCAAACATTGTCTGATACAGTACCAGAGGATGAGCCCTTTGGATTAGAAGGCACTCAAAATACAATCAGGGAAGAGCTGCGTACTCAAAGTAGAGTTCACCTTAGTGACATGGATGGAGCACAGCATCAGAACCTCCATTTGCTGATGGGGTATGGCCCAAAATAGAAATGAAAAGCTGAAAAACTCCATCAATAATTGGAACGAGATGGATAAAGTATGAATGTTGGAAAATTTGAAGCTGTCAGAAATGAAATTGAGTGCATAAAGATTGATGTCCTAGACATTAGTAAGCTGAAATGGACTTGTTTGGCCATTTTGAATCAGATAATCACATGCTGTACTATGCTGGGAATGACAAATTGAAGAAGAATCCTGTAACATTCATTGCCACAAAGAATGTTTCAAGATCTATCCTGAAGTACAATGGAATCAGTGATAGGATAATATCCATATGACTACAAAGAAGACCAGTTAATACTACAATTATTCAAATTTAAGCCCCAACCACTAAAGCCAAAGATGAAGACATTGAAGATTTTTACCAATTTCTGAAGCCTGAAATTGATCAAACATGCAAATAACATATATTGATTATTAACGGTGATTGCAATGCAAAAGTTGGGAAAAAAAAAAAAGAGGAATCAATGGTAGTTGGAAAATATGGGCTAGATTATAGAAATGACACCCGAGATCATATGATAGAATTTGACAAGACTAATGACTTATTCACTGCAAATAACTTTTTGCAAACAACATAAACAGTGACTTTATAAATGGACCTCACCAGATGGAGTACACAGGAATCAGATCAACTGTGTCTATGGAATGATGTGAAGAAGCTAAAGATCTTCAGCCAAAACAAGGTCAGGAGCTGACTGTGGAACATATCATCAATTGCTAATATACAAGTTAAAGTTGAAGCTGAAGAAAATTAAAACAAGTCCACAAGACTTTGCATTTCTCAAGTGTAAATAACTGAAGACAACATTCAAGCCTTCTGTTGCCATCTTGAAGGATTTTGTAGTCAAAATATTGAATGATACAGAAAGCATCAAGAAAAAATGGAAGGAAAACAAAAAGTCATTGTGAAAAAAAGAATTGCTTGATGTTTATTTCAGGATCTGACATATGATCAAAAAACAATATTACTGAAGGAAGAAGTCCAAGTGGCATGGAAGGAAATGGTGGGAAAAAAAAGGCTCCAGGAATTGATGGAATACCAATTGAGATGATTCAACAAATTGATGCATTGCTGGAGGCACTTATTCATCTATGTCAACTAATTTAGAGGACAACTACCTGGCCAAATGACAGAAAGAGATACATATTTGTTCCAATTCCAAAGTAAATTAATTAAGTAGAATATGGAACTGATTTACAATAGCATTAATACCACACATAAGTAAAATTTTGCTCAAGATGATTTAAAAAATAATTGAGGCAGTATATTGACAAGAAACATCCAGAAATACAAGGTAGAATCAGAAGAGAACATGGAATGATGGATCTCATTGTTGATGCCAGGTGGATCTTGACTGAAAGCAAAGAAAACCACATGTTTACTTCTGTTTTATTGACTATGCACAGGTTTTAAACTGTGTGGATCATAACAAATTACACATAACATTGCAAAGAATGGGGATTCCAGAATGCTTAATTGTACTCAAGAGGAAGTTTTACATTGTAGGAGGCTGTTCAAACAAAACAAGGGAATACGGCATAACTTAAAATCAGGAAAGATGTGAGTCAGGGTTGCATCTTTTCACCATACTTATTCAGTCTGTATCCTGAGCAAATAACCTGAGAAGCTGGATTATATGAAGAAGAACATGGCATCAGGATTAGAGGAAAACTCATGAACAATTTGCAATATGCAGACAACACATGGTTCTTTGCTGATAGTGAAGATGACTTGAAGCACTTGTTGTTATTTTTAGGTGCCATTGAGTCATCCCCAACTCATAGAGTCTCTATGCACAGCAGAACAAAGCACTTCCCAGTTTCCTGCCAGCTCCATGATCCTTGCTATATTTGAGCCCATCACCACAGCCATTCTGTCAATCCATTTTGTTGAGGACCTTCTCCTCTTTCATTGGCCATCCACCTTACCAAACATGACATCATTTCCCAGGGAATGGTCCCTTCTTACAACATGACCAAAGTAGGTGAAATGAAGTCTGGCCATTCTTGCTTCCAAAACGTCTTCCAGCTGCACGTCTTCCAAGACAGATTTGTTAATTCTTTCAGCAATCCATGGTACTTTCAGCATTTAAAGTTTAAAATGTGCACTTGGTATAGCTTACTGTATAAAAACTGACATTATCTTGTCAAAATTGGCCCACCAAATTTAACGTTCTCTTTAAACCTTAATACTACTCTCTCATAAAACATAAATCCAATGATAAAATACAGGGAAGCAAAACAGCCCCAGAGTTTTCATTCCTAAAAGATATGACCTAATGGTTTTAGAACTCCCATTTGTTTAAAAATCAATGTTTATTTTTAAAGAGTGTCTGTAAATTTTTACAAGTTTGGTTTTAGTTGCTGAATCATTCTATTTTTTAATCTTCAGAAAAGTTTCTGCCAAATTTTAGTGCAATATAAATCTTTATTAATGATCACTTTTCATGACTAAGTGTTTTAAAATAAGCGCATTGAATGACACTATGTTGTAGCCAAACTTTTACAGAATCATCTTAACTCTTACGATTAGAAGAATATACTTTGGACACCTTCTGGTTCTATTTTGGAACAGCAAACTGAATTGTTTTTGGCTTGTGCTTTATGAGACATGACACCAACACCAAGTTGGTACCAACCCATAGGGACCCTACAGAACAAAGTAGATAAAGTAAAGTAAAGTAAAGCCTATGTTGTTGCTGTTGTTAAGTGCCGCCGAGTCGTTTCCGACTCATAGCGACCCCATGCACAGCAGAACGAAACACTGCCGTATCCCGCGCCAGCCCCACAATCCCTGCTATACTTGAGCCATCATCGCAGCCACCGTATCAATCCATCCCCTTGAAGGCCTCCCCCTCTTTCGCCGATCCTCCACCCTACCAAGCATGACATCCTTCTCCAGGGAATGGTCCTTTCTTACATGACCAAAATAGGTGAGACGAAGTCTGGCCATTCTTGCTTCCAAGGAGCATTCTGGCTGCACTTCCTCCAAGAGAGATCTGTTAGTTCTTTTAGCAGTCCATGGTACTTTCAGCATTCTTCACCAGCACCACAACTCAAAAGCATCAACCCTTCTTTGGTCTTCCTTATTC
>NW_006928489.1:0-3961 GCF_000298275.1 Orycteropus afer afer
AATTTGCTCTGTAAATCTTCACCCAAATCACAATAAATAATAAATAAATAAATAAAAATAAACATGAACAGGTAAGAGGCAAATATATATATATACACTTAGACACAAAATTGGGAATTATTGAAAGGTCTTGAAGTCTACTCTGATACACATGAGAGCCTCGTGAGTCAGAATTGACTTGATAGCAACTGGTTTTTATTCTAGAGAAAGAACTCACATATATCTCATGCATAAGCCACCAGAGGTGCCTTGAATCTCACCCTTTCAGACACCTCATTTATCGACTCCTCTTTTGATTCCATGAATATATACAATAAGTTCTCCTCTTGACTTAAACTCACTTGACCAGACCACTTGATTGTACTCATGAGGAACTTGTACATAGATCATGAGGCTGTCATTTCAAACACAACAAGGGGATACTGCATGGTTTAACATCAGGAAGGGAGTGTGTCAGGGTTGTATCCTTTCATCATACTTATTCAATTTGTATGTTGAGCAATTAATATGAGAAACTGTATAATATGAGGAAGAATGTGGCATCAGGATTGAAGGAAGACTCATTAACAACCTGTGATACATAGATGACACAACTTTGTTTGCTGAAAGTGAGGATGACTTGAAGCACTTACTGATGAAGATTAAAGGCTACAGTCTACAGTATGGATTACTCCTCAGTGTAAAGAAAACAAAAAATCCTCACAACTGGTCCAATAAACAGCTTCATAATGGATGGAGAAAAAAATTGAAGTAGTCAAGGCCTTCATATTACTTAATTCTACAATCAACACCAATGGAAGCAACAGTCAAGACATCAGATGACGTATTGCATTGGACAAATCTGCCACAAAAACCTCTTTCAAGTGACAAAGAGAAAAGATGTCTCCTTGACTAAGGTGTGCCTAACCCAAGCCATGGTATTTTCAATTGCCTGTTGTGCATGTGAGAGCTGGACAATGAATAAGAAAGGCTGAAGAAAATTCAATGCTTTTGAATTGTGATGTTGGATAAGAATGTTAAGTGTGCCATGGACTGCTAAAAGGACCAACATATCTGTCCTGGACGAAGTGCAGCCAGAATGCTCCTTGCAAGCGAAAATGACCAGACTTCATCTCACTTACTTTGGTCATGTTGTCAGAAGGAACCATTCCCTGGAGAAGGATATCATGCTTGGTAAAGTGGAGGGTCAATGAAAGAGAGGAAGGCCCTCAATGAGATGGATTGACACAGTGGCTGCAACGATGGGCTCAGGTATAGCAAGAATCATGAGGCTGTTACAGGACCAGGCAGTGTTTCGTTCTGCCATGTATAGGGTCGCTATGAGTCAGAAACCACTCAACAGCACCTAACAACACCTTGACTTTGTTTTGGTTATTTATGTCAAAAGAACCTTAGTTAATAAATTCCTTACATTACAGGTAGGAAGAAAAAATACTAATGTATTCATAGTATTACCCCCTCTCTTTGCTTCTAAGGAAAATTCTAATTTCCTGCTCAAATTCCCTACTCTTTCATTTTCAGGTTAGGATATAGGTGGAATGGAGAAGGTAAAAGCTAATCAGATTTATGTTACAAGAGGCATAACGTCAGGGAAAAAACAGAGACCCACAAGGCAAGAGGAAGAGGATGAGCTAGATAGGAGTAAAGAAGCAGCCAGGTAGAATGGAAGATGATAGAAAAACTAAGGTGCGTTTTTTGAAGATGCCATGATGGGTCAGGAAGTACATGGGTAAAGAGAATACTTAGGACTTTTTGCTGTATATTATACAAAAATAATTCCTACTTTTCTAGATTTTTTTAAGGACTACAGGAAATATTTATATCATTTTTCAAGTTGTTTAGAGTTGGATTTACATTGCTTTTCAATGCAACGTTTGAATGAAAAAGATGTGTGCAGAGACCACCCAAAAACAGGTAACTGTGACTAATCCTCCTCAGTGTACACAGATTTTTTTTTCTGAAATGGGTATAAGGTGACTAATTAGAACCCAGTTTTTAGATTATTATTCATTAAATTACAATCACTTTTCAGTCCTATTTCTCTGAGATTCCTTCCATAACACCTTAACTGGAATTTGGGTGTTCCAAATTCTTCAACCTTATATTACAGACAATCTCTTTATTTTTTTCCCACAGACATACAACCACATCGTTGAAGGTTGTTTGTTTTAGTTTATCTTTATGGGCAACTTTAAAGAGCCCTGGTGGGGAAATATTTAAGGGCTCAGCTGCTAACTTAAAGGTTGGTTGTTCAAACCCACTCAGCACCCCTGCTGGAAAAAGACCTGGTGATTTTCTCCCATAAAGAAATAAAACCCTAGAGGGCAGTTCTACTTTGTCACACAGGTCACATGAGTTGAAATTGACTTCACAGTGCCTAGCAACAACAAAGGGCAACTTAACTCCAAGTTCTTAAAAGGTTGCTTAGTCCTGCTGAGCTGAGACTGGACCTGGCTTTCTGACTTCTAACCTGGTGATCTTTCCACTACCCACATGACCTCTCTGCATTTCTGCTTATTACCTGTGTCTATTTTATCCTCCAGTCAAATAGCACCAGACAGCCAAGATCTATCAGTTCAGCTCTTCTTAATCATGAGTGGCAAATCATACTTAATTGGAGGGCTTCTTAAAAACATAGATTTTAGGCCTTGTCTCAAACTTGGCAGATATTTCCCTGGGAGATGCTCAGTCACTTGCACCTAAAACAAAACAAAACAAAAAAAATGTCCTCAGTGATGATGATCAGTATTCCTGATTTTAAAACACTGCTGAATTGTGATATATTGTTTACTAATGTATGTCAGGTCCAATGGTATTATATATCCTACCTGTATATCTTGGAATATTAGACACATTGAAGTGTAAGCTAAATAAATTCTTGTTTGTCTAAATAGCCTGTACATAAATAACCACTTCTTTAACTTAGTAAATATTTATTTACCACATTATCTAAAAAAATGGAGGTCCTTATTAAAATGAAGTTTGTCAAATTGAACATTTGCTTTGCACTCACTAATGAAAATAACATTTGGAATTTTAAAGCACAACTGGAATAGTGCATTACAGTCTATTTAAACTATGAATGTATGTGGTAATCCTGCATGTGAAGGCAAATAAACTCCTTAACAAGAAATTTTTTTTAAAAAAGTGAAATTTGTATAGTATTATCATATCAACAAATATTTATAGTGGCATCATAAGGGATGTCAAACAATAGGGAGACAAAATAGAGGAGAAAAAAATCAGCAACCTTAGTTGCAGACAACAGACTCCACTCTAACCAGTCTAAACAGAAAAGGAGTTATTAAAGAACACACCATGAAATAGAAGGGACATTCCACAACATAATAAAGGGCATTTATGCAAAACCAACAGCCAACATTATTCTCAACAGAGAGAGACTGAAACCATTCCCCTTGAGAACAGGAACCAGACAAGGATGCCCGCTGTCACCACTTCTTTTCAACATTGTACTGGAAGTCCTAGCTAGGGCCATAAGGCAAGAAAGGGAAATCAAAGGCATCCAAATTGGTAAGGAAGAAGTCAAACTGTCACTATTTGCTGATGATATAATCCTATACCTAGAAAACCCAAGAGACTCAGTCAAAAATCTACTGGAACTAATTGCGAGATTTAGTATCATAAGATCAACATCCAAAAATCAGTTGGATTCCTCTACACCAGCAAAGAGATGGCTAAAAAAGAAATAAGGAAATCAATACCATTCTCAATAGCTACCAAAAAAAATAAAATACTTGGGAATAAATCTTAAAAAAGACACAAAAGACCTCTACAAAGAAACTATAAAAACTACTTTAAGAAACCATAAGAGATCTACATAAATGGAAAAACATCCCATGCTCATGGATAGGAAGACTGAACATTGTGAAAATGTCAATTCTACCCAAAGCTATCTATACATTCAATGCAATCCCAATCCAGATCCCATCAACATTCTTTA
>NW_006928489.1:5446-5969 GCF_000298275.1 Orycteropus afer afer
GAGCTGCGGTCTGGCAGGGACCTGAACGCCCCTGAGGGCACAAATGGCTTGGACATTTCCGAGTGGTGGTAGGACCTAAAAATTAAACTAAAAATCACCCTGCTAGCCAGGGACTGCATGGACTGTGCACGGTGGCTGGGGAACAAACAGAGAAGGTGAAGAGAAATGTGGGCTGAGTTGTGGACTTTTGCCGGTCCGGAGGATGCTGCCATTTTGTAGGTTTAAAAAGCAGCTTGACTATTTTGGATATTTAAAGAGACAGCACTCTCTCAGATTCCTATGGTGGTAGGACTTAAGAATTAACCTAAAAATCACCCTGCTAGCCAGGGACTGCACTGAGGACTGTGCACGGTGGCTATGGAACAAACGGAGAAAATGAAGAGAAATGTGGGCTGAGTTGTGGACTTTTGCTGGTCTGGAGGGCGCTGGCCATTTTGAAGGTTTAAAAAGCAGCTTGACTATTTTGGATATTTAAAGAGACAGCGCTCTCGCAGATTTCTGGGGCTTAAGAACACGTTCTGCT
>NW_006928490.1:0-470 GCF_000298275.1 Orycteropus afer afer
CAAAAATTCCTTGAATCAAATGAGAATGAAAACACAACATACCAAAATCTCTGGGACACAGCAAAAGCAGTGATCAGAGGCCAATTTATAGCAATCAAGGCACACATCAAAAAAGAAGAAAGAGCCAAAATCAACATTTTAAATCAACATCTCCAACAATTAGAAAAAGAACAGCAAGAAAAGCCAACAGTTATCAGAAGAAAGGAAATAATCAAGATTTGAGGAGAAATCAATGAAACAGAAAATAGAAAGACAATAGAAAAAATCAACAAGACCAGAAGTTGATTTTTTTGAAAAGGTTAATAAAATTGACAAACCAATGGCAAATTTAACAAAGGAAAAAAGGGAGAGAATGCAAATACATGAATAACAAATGAAACGGGTGACATCACAACAGAACCAACTAAAATACAAAGCATAATATCAGGATACTATGAAGAACTGTACTCCAACAAATTTGAAAATCTGGA
>NW_006928490.1:2068-2872 GCF_000298275.1 Orycteropus afer afer
GAAAAATGAAACAAGATCTGTACCTCACACCACACACAAAAACTAACTCCAGATGGATCAAAGACTTAAATGTGAAACCTAAAACTATCGAGTTCCTCAAGGAAAAACTAGTGACAAATTTAGGGGCCCTGATATATGGCATAAATAGACTATCAAGCATAACCCAAAATGCACAAACAGCAGAAGAGAAACAAGATGAATGGAACCTTATAAAATTAAATCTTTATGTGCTTCCAAAGACTTCTCCAAAAGAGTCAAAAGAGAACCTACAGATTGGGAAAGAATATTCGGCAATGACATATCTGGCAAGGGACTTATCTTTAGAATTTATAGAAAACTCCATCACCTCAATAACAAAAAGACAAAAAATCCAGTTTAAAAATGGGCAGAAGACATGAATAGACACTTCACCAAGGAGGATATTCAGGTGGCCAGCAAACATGTGAAGAAATGCTTACGATCGTTAGCCATTAGAGAGATGCAAATCAAAACAACAATGAGATACCATCTTGCCTCTGCACTAGCAGCAAAGTTCAACAAGACAGAAAATAACAAATGCTGGTGAGGATGTGGAGCGATTGGGACTCTCATACACTGCTGGTGGGACTGTAAAATGGTACAACAACTGTGGAAAGCAGTATGGTGATTCCTGAAAAAGCTGGAAATAGAAATGCCATTTGATTCAGCCATTCCATTACTAGGTATATACCCTAAAGAAGTGACAGCCATGACAAGAACAGATACTTGCACACCCATGTTCATCGCAGCACTATTTATAATAGCTAAAAGTTGGAAACAACCTAG
>NW_006928490.1:3892-5450 GCF_000298275.1 Orycteropus afer afer
CATGAGACAAAGTGTATGTGAACTGCTGTATGGAAAGTGAATTTGCTTTGAAAACTTTCACCCAAATCACAATTTTAAAAAAAAATTGACATATTGACAGTGTGTTTGATTCTGGTTTTATTGAGCTTTGCCTTGCTCTAAATGCTTCTAAAGTAATATACTCTCTAAAAAAAAACAGTACTTTATTTACCAATAGTCTTTTATGGCCTAGCCTAAAACTCCGCTTTTATACTTGTATATATACTTTCATTGGATGAAAGTACGGTTGTGTCATCACTTTTATGATTTAGTATGTCAAGAAGTTGTTTGTCACTCAAATATAATATTAGTTCATTGTTGTGGAGGTTCAAGGAAAGGTTTATATATGGAGGGAAACTTTCTTTGTTGGTTGCCAGGGATGATAAGGGAGGGGAGGGAATAATGCAAAAAAAAAAAAAAAGAAAGAAAAAGAAAAATGCATGTCACTTTAGTTTTGTGTCCTTCACTGTACATAAATTATATTTCAATAAAATGCATTTTAAAAAAAAGTGGTTTGTCAGAGGGAGAAAGTTATCTGAAGATGACGGCATAGCTTTACTCCAAAATCCTAAGGGTTACCTGTACCAAAAACCAGACAAACCCACTGTCTTTGAGTTAATTCTGACTCATAGTGACCCACAGAGTTTCCAAGTGTGTAAATCTTTATGGAAGTAGATTGCCTCTTCTTCCTCCTGAAGAGCAGCTGGTGGGTTTGAACTGCCAAACTTCTGATTAATAGCCAAATGCCTTAACCACTGTGCCACCAGAGCTCCATAAGGGTTTCCTATAGGATCTACCAAAGGATACATACAATATTCCTATCTGTCAGTTACTTCAAGCACCATTACAATTTACTCATAAATGTGTCAGAGTATTCTGTTAACATTAGATGTGTGTTGGGTTCAAAATCCAAAGAAGGGTAACAGACATTGTGTCTCTTTCTTAGTGTAGGAAGGACTAGATGTAGCAACTTGTTCTTCACTTTGGAAGGGATATTTTACAATGACCTACCACACTGAATCCTATAAATTTCACTGAGACTGCAGATTTCTGAATTTTCTTGGGATCCATTTCCCACTTACTGGCATCATGTATCTTACCAAACTGTGTAGCATAGATGTCACTTTCTACTCTAGCCCAATCAGCATGACACCAATCAGTAAAATGATATGTGGAATGGAAAAGCTGGATTATGTAATTGAGCTGTAGAGTTAATATAGCTTTGAGGTAGTATTGTGAAGGTGTATTGCTAGTCTTGCCAACTAAGAACAATCTGAGTCTGACAGTCTTTGCTAACATGTACAAAGAAAAAAGCATTGGCTAGATTAGTAGCTATATGCTGTGTGGTAGTTAAGGTTGTATATCAACTTGGCTGGGCCTGGTTGAGTGGCTGGGTGTCTGGTGGTAGTTATTCCCCATGATGAGACTGGCAATCAACTCCATGGTGGGATTTACCACAAGCAGCTGAGTAGCTGCTTTAGGGATGTGATTGCTTCCAGTATTTAAGAAGCAACTTTACGGAAGGTCTCCAGCTAATGGC
>NW_006928491.1:0-3240 GCF_000298275.1 Orycteropus afer afer
TAGGAAGAGGTAACTATGGGGAGGAAGAATGAGGGGAGCTGTTGCATTGTGGTAAACTGTGGTCAATGACATGAGACAAAGTATATGTGAACTGTTGTATGGAAAGTGAATTTGCTCTGTAAATCTTCACCAAAATCACAATAATAATAATAATAATAATAATCCCAAGTAATGTATACATAGTGAAGTATCTGTTTGCAATCATCAGATAAGAGAATTGTCAATTAAAATCCAATACAATTATAATGTATTCTCACTGCTTAATACATTGGACACAGAGAAAAATAAAAGAAAACTTTATTTGTACATTACCAGGGGTGGAAAGAGAGGGGAGGGGAACACTGCTGTACAGGTAGAGACAAGAATTGGTTTGGGTGAAGGGAAGGGTAATGCACCAAATGTGAATTATCAACACAGTGGCACTGAGGAAGAAGAAGACATAGAGAGGGATATGGGAGATTCAGACAATAAAGATGGACCCTTTAGTACATACAGTACTGCGTTGTCAGTGATAACAAATATTGATCTATGGTAGATAGGTGGGTGGGCAGGCTGAATGATCAGGTATGTCTTGATAGGGGGAATGTACCCATGACCATGTATAGGATTGGCAGATGATTTATCTACAAGCATATTTGTATGTTCTGTAAAAATGTCCATGTATCCAGGTATATAGTAAATATGACAAGGATCAAGCTTGTGGTGAGTTCTTGGCCATAGCCAGCTACCTGGAGAGGGTGAGTAGTTGGACCTATGGACTCAGAATCATGTTTGCAGGGAACTTCAAGGTCAATTGGCATAACATACTGCACAAAAATATTGTTCCACACCCTACTTTGGTAAGTAGCAACTGGGATCTTGAAAGCTTGCAAGCAGCCATCTAGATACAATGATGGGTCTCTCCTCATCCAGTGTGAAGAGGAATGACGAAAACCAATGACACATGGAAACAATTAGTCCAAGGGAGTGGTACTCCATGCATTCCTCATGCTATATGGCTATAAGACCAGAAGAACTAGAAGGTGCCCAGCTGTCACCGTCAACCACTCAGAGGGGATCTGTGTAGGAAATCTTGGACAGAGCACTGTGAAACAAAATTCAAAATCATTAAAACAAGGACCATATTTACTGGTCTGATGGAGCCCAATGATATCCCAGAGACTATGGCCCCTAGCTGCCCTTCAGGTCTGTAATGGAACACACTCCTGTGGCTTCCAGCCAAACCAAAGACAGACATATGGGCTGAACATTTACATTAAGTGGATACAGTTCTTGGAGAGATCAATCCTGGGAGAATAGAAGGGTTATGTATGCACAGGGAGACAGCTCAGGGGGCAGGAGTGCATGGAAGGGAAGGACATTGGGTAGAGGTAACTATGGGGAGGAAGTGGGAAGAGTTATTACATTGTGGGAAATTGCAGTCAATGTCATGAGACAAAATGTGTATGAACTGCTGTATGGGAAATTAATTTGCTCTGTACACTTTTACCCAAATCACAATAAAAAATAATAATTAAAAAAAACTCACATAGAAATAGGGGGGTCAATCTGCAAGTGACACAAGCAATAAAGCAGATAGAGGGAATAAAAGTTTAAATTATATAACTTCTAAATGGAGAGAAAGACAGGACAATGACTTTATAAAACAGACTATTCCAAACTTAGGGAGATAAGAATTTACTTCAGGGTAACCACAAAAAAAAATTAGCAATCCTGCTAACCAAACTAAGAAAGAAGAAAATCACAAGGACTTGGTAAGCACAAAACCAATAATGAAGGAAAAAAAAAAAAAAAACAGTTGATAACAATATTAACTTAGCACAGAAACATATCTGGAACAAACAAATCACGAACAACAGAACAAAAAACACAATAGAATGACAGCAATAAATTCATACTTTTCACTAATTACACTCAATGTGAATGGACTAAATGCACCAGTCAAGAGAAAAAGAGTGTCAGTTTGGCTAAGAAATGAAGAGCCATTGAAATGCTGCCTAGAAGAGACCCACCTTAGACACAAAGATAAAAATAAATTAAAAATCAAGAGGTGGAAAAAGTTTATCAGGCTAATGACAACCAAAAAAGGAACAGGAGTGGCAACAGTAATTTCTGATAAAATAGACTTCAAGGTCAAAACCAGCATAAGAGACAATGAATGACATTGTTTGTTGTTAAAAGGGTCAATTGATCAAGAGGACATTACCATAATAAATATGTATGCATCCAATGGAATAATTTGAAAACACATAAAGCAAATAGGAAAAATAGAAAGTTCTACAATAGTACTAGGAGATTTTAACAAACCACTTTCAAGTAAGGACAGAAAAACTAAAAAAAAACAAAAAAACTCCACAAACTTACAGAAAAACTCAACAACACAATCAAACAATGTGACCTCCTAGACATATACAGAGCACTCCACCAAACAAAAACACAATATACATTTTTCTCCTGTGCATGTGGATCATTCTCCAGAAAACACAATATGTTAGGTCATAAAACAAGCCTCAATAAATTAAAAAACACTGACATAGCATATTCTCAAGTCACAATGCTATAAAATTACAAATCAGTAATAAGAAGATTGGAGTGGGGGGAATCAACTATGTGGAAACTGAATAATACATGGCTCAAAAACTGGTGGGTAACAGAAGAAATAAAGTGTAGAATAAAAAAAAAAAATCTTAGAAACAAATGAAAATGAAAATACAACTTACCAAAACCTTTGGTACACAGCAAAAGCAGTACTCAGAATTCAATTTACAGCAATAAATGCACACATCAAAAAAGAGGAAAGGATCAAAATCAAAACTGTAACTCAACAACCCCAACAATTAGAAAAAAGAGCCACCAAAGAAACCTACAGCATCCAGAAGAAAGGAAATAATAAAGATCAGAGCAGAAATAAATTAAGCAGAAAATAAAGAAAACAGTAAAGAAAATCAACAAGGCAAGTAGCTTGTTCTTCAAAAAAACTAACAAAATTGACAAACCCCTGGCAAATTTAACAAAGGAAAAGAAAGAAAAGATGCAAATAACACAAATATATGAAAAGGGTGACATCACATCAGAGCCAACTGAAATAAAAGAGATAATAACAGAATATTATGAAGATCTGTACTACAACAGATTAGAAAACCTAGAGGAGTTGGACAAATTTCTAGAAACACAAGACCTGAACCTAAACTAACCCAGGCTGAGATAGAATATCTAAACAAACTCAAAAAAAAAAAAAAA
>NW_006928491.1:3501-4644 GCF_000298275.1 Orycteropus afer afer
ATATCAAAAAAATAATACATCATGACCAAATGGGATTCATACCAGCTATGCAAGGATGGTTCCACATCAGAAAAACAATCAATCCAATCCATCACATAAATAAAACAAAAGAAAAGAACCATATGATCATATCATTGATACTGAAAAGGCATTTGATAAAATCCAATACCCATTTGGAAGAAGGAAGAGGCCATCCACTTCTCAAAGAATTGTCCAGTGAAAACCTTATGAATAGTAGTGAAATACTGTCTGATATATTACTGGAAAATTTTATGAATAGCCCTGAAACATTGTCCAATACAAAGCTGAAAGATGAGCCCCTCAGGTCAGAAGGCACTCAAAATATGACAGGAAAAGTGCTGCTTCATCATAGTAGAGACTACCTTAGTGATACGTATAGAGTGGAGTTTTCGGGACCTCCATATGCTGAAGTGGCACAACACAATATGAGAAGAAACAGCTGCAAACTGCAAAATCAGAACATGGAATGTACAAAGTATGAATCTAGGAAAATTGGAAGTTGTCAAAAATGAAATGTAACTCATAAAGATTGATATTCTAGGCATTAGTGAGCTGAAATGGATGGGTTTTGGCCATTTTTAATCAGATAACCACATGATCTACTATGCCGGGAATGACAAATTAGGAGGAATGGCATGGCATTCATAGTCACAAAAAATGTTTCAAGATCTATCCTGAAGTACAGTGCTGTCAGTGATAGAATAATATCCATACACCTACAAGGAAAGCCAGTTAATCTATTATTCAAATTTATGCACCAAATATCAAAACCAAAGATGAGGAAATTAAAGATTTTTACCAACTTCTGCAGTCTGAAATTGACTGAACATGCAATCAGATGTGCTGATTATCATTGGTGGTTGGAATGAAAAAGTTGGAAACAAAGAAGAATCACCAGTAGTTGGAAAATTTGGCCTTGAAGATAGAAATAATGCTGGAGATCTAATGATAGAATTTTGTAAGACCAATGACTTAATTATTGCAAATACCTTTTTTCAACAACACAAATGGCAGCAATACACATGGACTTTGTCAGATGGAGTACCCAGGAATCAGATTGTATACATCTGTGGCAAGAAGTGACAGAAAAGTTAATATCTTCAGCCAAAACAAGGCCACAGG
>NW_006928491.1:4957-5568 GCF_000298275.1 Orycteropus afer afer
TAGAGAGGTACATGGGCAACAAAGATGAACCCTTTTGCACATACAGTACTGCGTTGTCAGTGAAGGCAAACATGGGTATACAGTTGGATAGATGGGTGAACAGGCTGAACTATTAGGTATGTCTATGAAATGGAGAGTGTACCCAAGAACATGTATAGGCTTGGCAGACAATGGTCCTATATGTTTATGTGTGTGATCTGAATTCCCAGTGTATAGTAGAGCTGACAAGGGGCAAGGTTGTGGTCCCTGCTTGGTCACAGCCAGCTACCCAGAAGGACCATGTAGTTGAACCTATGGACTCGGGACCTTAGTCACAGGGAACGTCAAGCTCAATTGGCACAACATACTACACAAAACCTTGCTCCACCTCTTACTTTGGAGAGTAGCGACTGGGATCTTAAAAGCTAGCAAGCTGCCATCTAGATGCAAAGATGGGTCTCTCCTCATCCAGAGCAAAGAATGAAGAAAACCAGAGATTCATGGAAGCAATTAGTCCTCACAACTTGTTCACCAAGTGATCCTCAGCCTATATGACTATGAGACCAGAAGAACTAGATGGTGCCTGGATACTACTGTCAACCACTTGGAAGGGGGTCTATGTAGGCGATCCT
>NW_006928492.1:0-4922 GCF_000298275.1 Orycteropus afer afer
ACTGGTGAGATTCCATTTTGAATCCTACATCTCATTTCTTCACCGCTGCTTACATGGGTATTGATTATGGATCCAAGTAAAATTAAATCTTTGACATATTCAAACTTTTCTCCATTTATCATGATGTTACTTATTGGTCCAGTTGTGAAGATTTTTGTTTTCTTTATGTTGAGGTGAAATCCATACTGAAGATTGTAATCTTTGAACTTCATCAGCAAGTGCTTCAAGTCATCTTCACTTTCAGTAAGCAAAGTTGTGTCATCTGCATATTGCAGGTTGTTAGTGAGTCCTCCTCCAATCCTGATGCCATGCTCTTCTTCATATAATCCAGCTTCTTGGATTATTTGTTCAGCATGCATATTGAATAAGTATGGTGAAAGGGCAGATTGAATATAAGTATGGTGAAAGGATACAACCATGCCACACACCCTTCTTGACTTTCAACCATGCAGTGTCCCTTTGTTCTGTTTGAAAGACAACTTCTTTGGAAGAGACACAAATATGGATCTCTTCCAGTAGGTTGGCCAGGTTGCTGTCTCTCAAATTTCTTAGCATAAATGAATAATTGCCTCCAGTGCTTCATCCATTTGTTCAAATATCTAATTGGGTAGTCTATCAAGTTTTGGAGCCTTGTTTGTCAGTAATTCTCAGTACAGCTTGAACTTCTTCCTTCAATACTATTACTTATCGATCATATGGTACCTCATGAAATGGTTAGATGTCAACCGATCCTTTTAGTTATAGTGACTCTGTTTTCCTTCTATCTTCTTTTGATGCTTCCTGCATCATTCAATATTTTGCCCATCTAACTCAAACTCACTGCCCTTGAGTCAGATCTGACACATAGTGACCCCTGCTTGGGTTTCTGAGGTGGTATCCCCACATGTTCTGGTTACCTATTGCCACTCTGACAAGAATACACCACAAATGGGATGGCCTTAACAATCAGAAGTTTATTCTTACAATTCGGAGGCTTTAAGTCCAAGCTCAAAGTGTTAGGCTCTAGGGACTGGGTGAAAGCCCTTCAATCTTGGGGTCCAGCTCTGCCTCCTGCTCCCAGCCCACTGGAGCTAGAGGTGTTTCTTCACTCAGACAACAACTGGCTGCTGAGGCTGAGAAGCCCCAAGGTTGACAAGTAAAAAGGCACGGTCATGATGTTACCAAACCACATGGCAGGCCATTAACTTGAGTCCATTTAAGTCCCAATGTCAGCAAAGCATAGCAGGCTGCTGAGCAATGACACAGCTACATGCAGGGTCCAAGCATGTCATAAGCTAGAGACCATTCCCAAGGCTTCTCCTTAAATACAGGAAGCAGACCACATTCCCAAAGGGCAGCTACTCAGCTGCTTGTGGTAGATCCCACCATGGATTTGATTGCCAGTCTCAACATCGGGAATAACTACCACCAGCTGCCCAGCCACTCAACCAGGCCCAGTCAAGTTGACACAAAAATATACCACCACCCCAAGAAAGTAGATTTCTCAACCTTCCTTCTGAAGAGTGGCTGCAACTCCAGGTTTCAAGTTTTTTCTTCAGTTCTTTCAGTTTGAGAAGTGCCATATGTGTTCTTCCTTTTTGTTTTGCTAATTCCAGATCTTTGCAGTAAATACTTTGTCTGATCAAGCCACCTTTTGAAATCTTCTGTTCACCTCTTTTATTTCATCATTTCTTCCCTTCATTTTAGCTACTCTAATGTCCAAGAGCAACTTTCAGAGTCCCTTCTGACATCCACTTTGGTCTTTTCTTCCTTTCCTGTCTTTTTAATGACCTTTTGCTTTCTTCATGTGTTACGTTATTGATGTCATCCCACGACTCATCTGGTCTTTGATCATTGGTGTTCAATGCCACAAATCTATGTTAAATTCAGTTGTATATAATCAAGATTGTATTTTGTCTCTCGTGGACGTGTTTTAATTATCTTCAGCTTCAACTTGAACTTGCATGTGAGCAATTGATGGTCTGTTCCACAGTCAGCTTCTGGCCTTGTTTTGGCTGATGACATTGAGCTTTTTCATGGCCTCTTACCACACATATAATTGATTTTATTCCTGTGTATTCCATCTGGTTACATCCATGTATATAGTCACCATCTGTGTAGTGAAAAAAAGAAAGAAAGAAAGAAAGATACTTGCAATGTGTAAGTCATTGGTCTTGCAAAATTCTATCATATAATCATTGGTGTCATTCTTATCACCAAGACTATATTTTCCTAGTATCAATGCTTCTTCTTTATTTGCAACGTTTGCATTCCAATCCCCAGTAATCATCACTGCATCTTGACTGCCTGTTTGGTAAATTTCAGAGTGCAAAAGTTGGTAAAGATCTTCAATATCTTTATCTTTGGCATTAGTGATTGGTGCATAAATTTGAATAATGGTCATATTAACTGGTCTTCTTTGTAGGCTTATGGAAATTATCCTATCACTGAAAGAATTATATTTCAGTTTAGACCTTTAAATTTTCTTTTTTATAAAGAATATGATGCCATTCTTCTTCAATTTGTCATTCCTGATATAGTAGAAAATTGTATTGTCTGATTCAAAATGCCAGTCCATTTCACCTCACTAATGCCTAGGATATCAATCTTTATGTGTTCCATTTCATTTTTGACAGGTCTCAAATTTCTTAGATTCATACTTCATACTTCACATGTTCCAACAAGTGTTCAATATGTCTCTATAGTTGGGACATCTTAATTCACTCCCTTTGGTCAGAAAGACTTAGACTCACTCCTATTGTCATTTAGAAGAATTCCTGTAGGCACAACTATTAAGCATTCAGTTGGTAACTGAAAAGTTGGTACTTCAAACCAACCTGGAAGCTCAGTGGGAAAAAGACTGGCAATCTGTTCCTGTAAAAATTATAGACAATAAAACTCTATAGGGCAGTTTTACTTTGTCATATGGAGTGTCTATGAATTAAAACTCAATTCCATGACACCCAGCAACAGCAACATTAACCTTTGCAGGGGCCCTGAGTGGAATTAAAGTTTAATGGTTTACCAAGAACTGTACTACCATCCAGGAGCTTTGGTAACATAGTGCCATAGGCACTTGACTGCTAACCAGAAGGTTGGTGGTTCGAATCCACCAGCCACTCCTTGGAAGGAGGGTTGGACAATCTACTTCCATAGTGATACTGCCTTGGAAACCCAATAAGGGGTCATTCTGAGTCAGATCCAACTAGATGGCACATAATAACAACAACAACATACTACCATACACATGTTGGCAGCTTGACTCAGCCTCCCAAACTGTACCCTGTGTTATTGTGTATTATGCATGGCAACTGTGCAATAGTGGGAAGAACATCGAATTTGGAGTCAGAGCTGTCTTCAAGTTTGTGTTAATCTACATGTCAGATGAGTTACTCTGTCAAAACTTACCTAAACTCTCAGGATTCCAGGTTATCTGTTGAGAATATGCTACCTCTGTTTCATTGCCTGTCGAATGGGTCAAGGTCATCGTAGACTGTCAGCAGGAGACTAAGGAGAATAAAATGAAGAGGGATTGGTTTCTTGCCTTTTTCTTGCAACCTTACCTATTAGGCAGGCTGCAGGATTGTGGTGGCATCACTTGACCTTGGTATCCTGTTTCACGTTTCGCGATCAAAGGCCGTTGTAGCTGAATAAATTGATGCTCATAGTGAATATGTACAAGTTATCATCACCTTCCACCTGGACAATACCAAAAGCCTCACAACTAGTCCTTTTCTGTACACATATGTTCTTTCACGATGCATTCTCCATGAGCCACCAAAGTGATTCATTAAAAAGTATTAAGCCCTTCCATCCACACTTAGGCCAAAATCTGAGGTCTTTGTTGTGTTCATGAGTCTCTGCAAAATCTAACTGGCACCAACCCTCCTGCCCTTGTCTCCTATCACTCTCCTCTTGACCTCCACATTCCAACCTTGCTTGTCCACATTCAACTTCTCATGTACACCAAGGTTTTTCAACACTTCTCATGGGCTGTGCACATACTATCCTCTTTTCCAGGCACACATTTCCCTTGGCCCTTCACATGACACTCTCCTTTTCTTCCTTCAATTTTCAGATCACTTCAGAGAAACCATACTTGCACGTCCTTTCTAAAGTACACTTTCTTCTGCACCTGTCACTTTCTTTGCCTTGCCTTATTTATTTCCTTCATAATACTAATTACAATTCCAAATGCCCTCATTAATTTAGGCTTACCTTTCCCTAACTGTCTCTTCCCATGAGTTGTAAGTTCTGGAAAGTAGTTCATTTGCCATGTCCACTGCCAAATTCCCAATTTCTTGAATAGTACTTGGCACAGAGGGAGCTCTGGTGGCATAGTGTCTAAGGCATTTGACTGCTAACCAGAAGGCTGGTGATTCAAACCCACCAGCCACTTCTAGGAAGGAAGATTGTCCAATCTAATTCCATAGTGATACTGCCTCAGAAACCCAAGGAGGGGTCGCTATGACTTGCACCCAACTCAACAGTAATGAAGTCTTTTTGTTTCTTTGTTTGTTTTTGTTTTTTCACACAGAGTAGACTCTCAATATTTATTTGAAAACATAAAGCCCTTTAATGCTCCACCCAAAGTTACACTCCCCCATCACTATACTTTCTTCCATCTATGTTCTAACAGCACCGACTTAATTTCTAAGATACACTTTTTGTAACCCTATCACATTACTTCTGTACTTTTTTTTTTTGTATGCAAAATACCTCGGCATTGCCTAATCTCACATACCTATCATTTGAGATGGACGTGGGCAGCACTTTCTCCCAGAGACCTCCCTGACTTCCTTCAATCGTGTTAAATGTTCTTGCTCTGTAACTGCATTACCCAAGGCATATTCCTATTACTTGCTGACTGAGTACATTGAGTACTTGTGTATGTTTGTTTCTCTTCCAACATTACATGTGCCCCTAAGGTCAGAGATGGACTT
>NW_006928492.1:5662-6627 GCF_000298275.1 Orycteropus afer afer
TTTCAGTGGAGCTTCCAGAGTAAGAGAGACTCAAAGAAGGAAGGGGCCACCCACTTCTCAAAGAATTGGCCAGGGAAAACCTTATGAATAGCAATGAAACACTGTCTGATATATTATAGGACAACTTTATGACTAGCCCTGAAAGATTGTCTGATATAGTGCCAGAAGATGAGCCCGTCAGGTCGGAAGGCACTCAAAATACAACTGGGGAAAAGCTTACCTCAACAGAGTAGAACTGATATTAAAGATATGGATAAAGAAGAACTTTTGGGAATTCCATCTGCTGATGTGGCATGAATCAAAATGAGTAGAAACAGCCACAAACATCCATTAATAATCAGAACATGAAACATACGAAGTATGAAAATAGGAAAATTGGAAGTTGTTAAAAATGAAATGGAACACATAAAGATTGATCTCCTAGGCATTAGTGAGCTGAAATAGACTGATTTTGGCTATTTTTAATCAGAAAACTATATGATCTACTATACTGGGAATAACAAGTTGAAGAGGAAAGGTGTGGCATTCATCATCACAAAGAATGTTTCAAGGTCTATCCTGAAGAACAATGGTGTCAGTGATAGGATAATATCCATACACCTACAAGGAAGACCAGCTAATGCTAGTATCATTCAAATTTATGAATTCACCACCATAGTCAAAGAAGAGGAAATTGAAGATTTTTACCAACTTCTGTAGTCTGAAATTGACCAAGCACACCATCAAGCTTTGCTGATTATCACTGGTGATTGGGATGCAAAAATTGGAAAGAAGAATCATCAGTAGTTGGAAAATTTGGTCTAGGTGATAGAAATAATTCTGGAGATTGTGTGATAGAATTTTGCAAGACCAATGAATTATTCATTCCAAATACCTCTTTTCAACAACATGTATGATGGCTCTACATGTGGACTTAACCAGACAGAGGACACAGGAATCAGATTGACTACATCTGTGGCAAGAGG
>NW_006928493.1:0-2868 GCF_000298275.1 Orycteropus afer afer
AGGTTCAAACCCACCATCCACTCCTCGGAAGGAAGGTTGGGCAATCCTACTTCTGTAGTGATACCGCCTCGGAAACCCAAGGAGGGGTCGCTATGAGTCGTGGCCGACTCGACGGCACATAATAACAACAACAACATATGTGTCTTATTGAAAACACTATTGATGAATGCCCTGTTAGGAAATAAAACAAAATTTTAAGGAATATTTTCATTTCATGAAATGGAGGACTAGCACAGGAGAAGGTGCATTAGTGTCCTCCCTTGTGGGAGAAGCAGTCAGTGTTTATTTGGTAAAGGAAACAAAAGAAGACAGTGTCACATCAAAGAGAGAAGTGCAGGAAAGGGAGGAAATTTTACAAAGTTATCAAATCACACACTTTCTTGACAACAATTTTAACCAAACATTAATTCCTTATCTCCTGAAACAATTTGACTAAGGCAATATTTCTAAAGCACAAAATGTAAACATATTGATGTGGGGGATCTTCTGGTTGAATATAGATCAGATCAATTCTGGTTGAAGCCCTTGAAATGGAAAAATAATTCATTTGGTTAAGAAGAGAAGGTTGAACCAGTTTTAATCTGAAGCTTCTGAAATATACAATACTGTTATCTGGTTAAGGGCAAGTGACTATAGCTCAGACAATTTACCTTGGTGATTCAGAGTGCATTAACATAGGGAGTTCAACAAACACTAAACAAATCTTCTAGTGGCACAGTGCCTAGGCATTTGATTGCTAACCAGAAGGTTGGTGGTTCATGGAAGCAAGACTGGACAATGTACTTCTGTAAAGATTTACCACCTCAGAAACCCAGTGGGGGTCGCTATGAGTTGGAGTCCACTGGATGGCAGTGAGTTGAAATTCACTGAATGGCAGTGGGACTGGGTTTTATTATTATTATTGTTTAGTTTTAAAAAAATCTTCACTACCTTGGAGATTCTAATTCTTGTCTTTGTTATTCTAACAATGACACTTTGACAAGCAAAAAGGTAACTGGTTTTGTTTAGAAAGGTAGGAATGAGAATCTTAATTTAAAATGTAGCTTTGATTTAGGTCTCAAATCACCTATTCAGATCTGCTAGCACTTCACTTTTTCTAAGGCTTACCACCACACATTCCTAACTTATGAACAAAGCAAAGTGTTAGAAGCATTCAGGAAAACTGATAGAGAGGACCCTGGGGGGAAGGCAAGCAAGCCCAGGGAAAGCTTTTAAACTCCCACCCCCTACATGCCTCACCAAATTGAGCTTACACACACACACACACACACACACATGCACATGCATACACGACAGTAAGTGCTCTGAAACATGGCTTCAGTTAACTTGTTTAAAATAGAGATGATATGGGGGTGATGAAGTTTCAGGCCCCTTCAGCAGTGTAGTAAATTACCTGTATGGCTTTTCTACCCATAAGGCTTTGTAAACTCCATGGTGGAATTTGCTGTGAGCAACTGAGGAGCTCCTGATGATTAAAGTTATCCACTTGGGGTATTTCTGTTGAGAGTGGCACAAAGCAATGTTCTGGGAAGTTGATTTTCTCTCAGGTTCTTAGAATTCTGATGTTATGATTGGCTAGTTTGGCCACTCTGCCAGGCTCAAAAGGAGGCCTCCTACAGGCAGAAGTCTCTCTCTGACTGCTGGCTGAGAAGGATGTGCTGCTGAAAGAAACACATTCCTGAGAGACATGGGCTGCTGAGAAAGAGACTCAAGAGACACGCATTGGTGAGAGACACCAAGAGACACACACTGCTCAGAGAGAGACTCTGAGAGACTGTTGGTTGAGAGATAGTGGGCTGAGAGAGACTTAGTGTAATTCCTGAACTTGAATTGTAGACTGGTGGTCCCCTAATAAACCCCATAATCTGTGAGTTCTGTGTGGCCACTGCAGCGAATTATCGAACCTAGCAGGGAAGTGGTGAATGTTGCAGGAGAAACGGTTGGTGCAAGTGCTGGAGGGAGGCAGCATATTTGGCCTCGCAGGGATAGGCCTTGGGCTATGGATGGTGATTATGTCTTCCTCTTGTAGGGTTAGTGGAGGTCAGAAGATGTGTCCTCCCTGCCCCTTTAGCACCTCCTTAGATCAGTTGCCTCATGTAGTGACCACATATTACAGTATCTGTGATGAGCTGTATAAAAAAATAAAATCTTGTCATAATTCAAAAGACTAACACAATAATCGATTAGTGGATAAGGCATTTGTCTACTAATCAGAAGTTTGGTGGTTCAAACCCATCAGCTGCTCCAGGGGAGGAAAATGAGGCAAGCTACTTCCACAAAGATTTACTGCCTTGGAAACCTAATGGAGGTAGCTATGATGCAGAATGACTATGGCACTGGATATGATTTAATAAACAATTTGTAAATTGAGGCAACATTTTGCTCATTCAAGAAGAACCCAGCATCCAGGGAATGGTGCATTCACAGAGATTTAAATAATTTTTGCTTAATGAACACAAGTTTCCCGGTGATGAAGCAGTGAATTGTTACTGAGTTAGCATTAAAATGAGACTCTTGAAAAGTTAGGACGTTTACTTATTGTTAACTATGAGACTTCTTGAAATTCAAATTTGAAGAAGCCAAGAGTTTTCAATAAATCACAGGGTAATGATTTTGTTATTGACTACTCTTTAAATAGGAAACAAAAACTGATTAGCAAGTTTAGGTGGAAAAAATAGGCTAATGAAGCCACAGGCAAGATCAGATAAAAAATCTGATGGATCAGAAATTTCTATGTTCATGAATAAAAATAAAATATCTACTGTTATTTTAAAAAAATTATTCCACAGCTGTGTGGACTAAATGAGGTTGTATCTGCCAAGTGCCTGACTAACACAATGTTATTATGAACCAGCCATTAATCTAAGT
>NW_006928493.1:6048-6654 GCF_000298275.1 Orycteropus afer afer
ATAGTTTTCTTTGTAGAGGTCTTTTGTGTCCCTGGTAAGATTTATTCCCCAGTATTTTATTTTATTTTTTTGTTGTTAGCCATTGAAAATGGTATTGATTTCCTTATTTCTTTTTCAGCAATCCCTTGCTGGTGTAGAGGAATCCAACTGATTTTTGGATGGTGATCTTATATCCTGCCACAATGCTAAATCTCTCAATTAGTTCCAGTAGATTTTTGACTGAGTTCCTTGGGTTTTCTAGGTATAGGATCGTATCATCAGCAAATAGGGATAGTTTGACTTCTTCCTTACCAATGTGGATGCCTTTGATTTCCCTTTCTTGCCTTATGACCCTGGCCAGGACTTCCAGTACAATGTTGAATAGAAGTGGTGTTAGCGGGCACCCTTGTCTGGTTCCTGTTCTCAAGAGGAATGGTTTCAGTCTCTCTCCACTAAGAATAATGTTGGCTCTTGGTTTTGCATAAATGCCCTTTATTATGTTCAGCAATGTCCCTTCTATTCCTTTTTTGCTGAGAATTTTGATCAGGAATGGGTGTTGGATTTTATCAAATGCCTTTTCTGCATCAATTGATATGATCATGTGGTTCTTCTTCTTTGTTTTATTAA
>NW_006928494.1:0-495 GCF_000298275.1 Orycteropus afer afer
TTCCCTTCATTCATCCATCCATTCAAGCACTTAGGGAACATCTACAGGATTTGAAGCCAAGGGCTATGAACTGAGAATGTCACCCACATATATTTGGGGTGTGGTGGTGCAAAAAGGACAAGGAGGCCACATGTTCTGACCTCCTCTAATCCCACAGTAGGAAGACAGAATCACCATCAATAACCCAAGGCCTATTCCTGCAAGACCAGACATGCTGCCTCCCTCCAGCCCTTTCCCCAACCGTTCCTCCCAAACTCAGCCACCACCTCTCTCCTGGGTTTGATAATTCACTGCAGTGGCCACACAGAACTCACAGATTATGGGGTTTATCAGGGAAGCACCAGACTACAATTTAAGTTCAGGAAAAAAAATGCTCAGTCTCTCTCCCAGCCCACCGTCTCTCAGCCAAGTCTCTCACAGTGCATGTCCCTCGGTGTCTTACTCAGCAATGCGTGTCTCTTGCGTCTCTTTCCCAGCAGCACGTGTCTCTTTCAG
>NW_006928494.1:1892-3235 GCF_000298275.1 Orycteropus afer afer
ATACCCCTCTTAAAGCCAGAGTTCTTCCAGGTGTGGTCCTGGGACCTCGAATGCCCTGGTTGCATATTAACCCCTCCCATCCCTAAGGCCCACAAGAGATTCTTGCACCAGAACATGGATGTGGGGACCCTTGCCATCAGTTACTCATCTGCACAGGAACATGTGAGCACCTCTGGCTAAGCCCTCTGAGAGGGCCGCCATACAGCTGCCTGTAAGGGCTGCAGCTCAGAGCTCTGCCGCCAGCCTGGAGAAGGTGATTCTGAGCTGGCACCAAGCAGCAGCTGTGAGTCAGTGCCCACGCGTTTTTCACAACGCACTCAGGCACGGCACAAGGCTGGTTTCTGGTGCTGATCTGAAAGCCCCATACCTGTCCATGCAGAGGTCCACGTGCATCAACCCAGGCTACGAGCTTGGCCCTTGTTCTGTCTGGCTTCATAACCTTTGGAATTCAAGCATTCAGAGTTAGACTCATCTGACACCTGCTAGTAAACAAAGTACGTGCATGACAACAGATGGAAAATGAAGCCCTTCTGTATTTTAGAACAGCCCAGGTAGTCTTCTGAGGTCATCCACCTCACCTAGAACAAGGAAGACTCAGCATTGGCGGCAAAGCCCATGGTGGTCTGGGTAAAGAAACACGCTCAAATACTTCGGGCTTGACTGGTGTCATTATGCCTTGAGTGGGGTCTCATTTGGGTCACCAAATGCCCTCCTCATCCAACAATACGATTGGCAATACGAAATTGCTATCCTTTACTGCAAATGAATTGCATGGGCTTCAAGCTTCAAGCTTATGGCAATAGATTGCCAGGCCTTTCTTTTGCAGTGTTACTGGGTGGATTTGAACCACCAACTTTTGGACAAGCAGCTGATTAGGAATCCTAATTAGCATTAGGAAAGTCCACAACATTTCTCATTTGCATTTAAGACAGAAATGATACCAAACCAAAAAGACCAAACCCGTGGCTGCTGATTTCAACTCATAATGACGCCGTGTGTTACAGAGAACTGCACTCCCTAGGGAATTCTTTTCTTTTCTATTTTTTTTTAAATTATGAAAATGTGCAAGCACATCACCAGGCCTATCTACTGCAGTGCTGGTGGTGGGTTCAAATCACTAAGCTTTAGTGGTTTCATGACTTCCAAGGTTTCTTCTTCACAGTTGTATAGTTTTTAATTACTGAAGATGACAGCACTCCAGCAGCTGAGGAACAAGAAGTTGGCCAACAAACACAAGCACCAAAGACTGATCTGGGTTTTGTTTTCCTTGCAGCTGAAGACCTCTGGGATTATGCCCCTGACTGCTTTGTCTGAAACAGGCAATGGCATCGTGGCAGGAATTG
>NW_006928494.1:4980-5910 GCF_000298275.1 Orycteropus afer afer
ACCCAAGTATCAGAGATGAAGTCTGGCCATTCTCGCTTCTAAGGAGCATTCCAGCTCTAATTCCTCTATGACAGGTTTGCTCATTCTTCTAGCAGCCCATGGTACATTCAATATTTTCTGCCGACACGATTCAAATGCATCGGTTCTTCTGTGGTCTTTCTTACTCATTGTTCAACCCTCACACATATGAGACTATTTAGTCCCATAAATTCATGTCGTTGCTGTGGTCAGCTGCCATCAAGTCAGGCCCCCGACTCCTGGCAACCTTGCGGGTTACAAATAAGGAATGAGCTCTCGAGGGTTTGCTCGGATATCATCCTAACAGAAGATCGTCCATCTTTTTTTTCTACAGAGCTGCTGGGTGGGTTCAAACTATCAACCTTCTGGTTAGCAGCTGACTGCTAACCAGCCAGGCTCCTATGGGGGGAATATTAAGTTCTGTTATGTAATTTTTAAAATGCTTAGTATAATTTGGCACTCTGCTTGTCTTCCAAGCTCTTGTCTGCAATTACCAGGCTACCTTGTCATGACCTAGGGTGTGGTAAGAAGAGGCAGGCTGGGATAGGAAAGAGACACTCTCATTGCAGCTTTGCTATCAAATACGAAGTTCTTGGGTGGCACAGACGGTCCACACTGGATAACTACCTAAAGTTTGGTGGTTCAAGCCAACACAGCGATGCCATGGAAGGAAGGCCTTGCAATCTGCCAAGAATACCCTCTAAAGCAGTTCTCCTCTGTAACACATGGGGTCCCCATGCATCAGAATCACCTTGATGGCAATATGTTTGGGTCACTGAATACTCAAGTGGCCCTAACGTCTCTGAACTTGAATCTCTTCTTTGTTAAGATGGAGACAGTTGTCTTACTGTTAGCACTGAACACCTGGGACAGGGTGGAGTATCCCAGACAGAGTGCAGGGCAGCACTGAAG
>NW_006928495.1:0-470 GCF_000298275.1 Orycteropus afer afer
GGAGAATTCTACAAAACATTCAGAGAAGAACTGATACCAATCTTACTGAAACTTTTCCAAAACATAGAAAAGGATGGAATCCTCCCAAACTCATTTTATGAAGCAAGCATAAGCTTGATATCAAAACCAGGCAAAAACATCACTGAAAAGGAAAACTACAGACCAATATCCCTCATGAATATAGATGCAAAAATCTTAAAAAAATCCTAGCCAATAGACTCCAGCAACATATCAAGAAAGTCATTCATTATGACCAAGTGGGGTTCATATAAGTTACACAAGAATGGTTCAACATGAGAAAAACAATCAGTCATCAACCACATAAATAAAACAAAGGAGAAGAACCACATGATCATTATTAATTGATGCAGAAAAGGCATTTGATGAAGTACAACACCCATTCCTGATCAAAACTCTCAGCAAAATAGGAATAGAAGGGATATTCCTCAATATAATAAAGGGCCTCTATG
>NW_006928495.1:3052-4658 GCF_000298275.1 Orycteropus afer afer
TGGAGAGATTGGGACTCTCATACACTGCCGGTGGGACTGTAAAATGGTACAACCATTGTGGAAAGCATTATGGCGATTCCTCCAAAGGTTGGAACTAGAAATATCATTTGACCCAGTTATTCCATTACTAGGTATATATCCTAAAGAAGTGAGAGCCATGACAAGAACAGACATATGCACATCCATTTCATCGCGGCACTATTTACAATAGCCAAAAGATGGAATCAACCTAGGTGTCCTTCAATTGAGGAATGGATAACCAAACTATGGTACATACACACAATGGAATACTATGCAATGCTAAAGAATAATGTAGATCTACAAAATCCTGCATAACATGGATGAACTTTGAGGCCATTATGCTGAGTGAAATAAGTCAATCACAAAAGGACAAATATTTTATTAGTCTGTTATTTTATAAGACAAGGAAATGTTTATCTATGGAAGGAAGTTTTCTTTGTTGGTTACCAGGGGTGGGAGGGGAGGGGAGGGAACACTGTTAGATAGATAGAGATAACTATTGATTTGAGTGACGAGAAGGGCAATGTACCAAATATGAGTGATCAATATACTGGTATTGAGGGAGAGAAAGACATGGAGAGGTTTGTGGGAGGTACAGACAACTAAGATGAACCCTTTTGCACATATAGTACAGCGTTGTCAGTGAAGGCAAACATGGGTATACTGGTGGATAGATGGGTGGACAGGTTGAACTATCAGGTACGTCTTTGAAGCAGGGAGTGTACCCAAGAAAATGTTTAGGATTGGCAGACACTGGTCCTATAACTTTATGTGTATGATCTGAATTCCCAGGTGTATAGTAGAGCTGAGAAGGAGCAAGGATGTAGTCACTGCTTGGTCACAGCTAGCTACCAAGGGGGACTGAGTAGTTGAACCTGTGGGCTCAGGACCATAGTAGCAGGGGACATCAAGCTCAATTAGCATAACATACTACACAAAACATTGTTCCACTTCCTACTGTGGTGAGTAGCAACTGGGATCTCAAAAGCTTGTAAGCTGCCATCTAGGCACAATGATGGGTCTCTCCTCATCCAGAACAAAGAAGAATGAAGAAAAACAAAAATTCATGGAAACAATTAGTCCTAGAGACTGGTACACCATCTGATCTGCAGCCTATATGACTATGAGACTAGAAGAACTAGATGGTGCCCAGCTTCTACTATCAACCACCTGGAAGGGTATCTATGTAGGAGATCCTGGATAGAGAGGGAAAACAATGTGGAACAAAATTCAAAATCATTTGGAGAAAAAAAAAGGGGAGGACCAGGTTTGCTGGTCCAACAGGACCTGGTAGAACCACTGAGACTATGGTCCCTAACTGCCCTTCAGGTCTGGAATTGAACCCATTCCTGTGGGTTCCAGCCAAACAATAGACAGGTATATGAGTTGAACATTTACCTTAGGTAGATACACTCCTTGGAGAGAACAATCATGGGAGAAAGAGAGGCTGTGTATGTACAGGGAGACAGCGCAGGGGGCAGGAATTCATGGAGGGATGGACACAAGCAAGAAGTAACAATTGGGATGAAGTATGAGGGGAGATGTTGCATTGTGGTAAATTGTGGTCAATGTCATGAGACAAAGT
>NW_006928495.1:5398-6952 GCF_000298275.1 Orycteropus afer afer
TTGGTACAACAGAGCAACTTCTTCACTCTATATTACTTCATCCTGCTTTATTTTTAGGAATACCTGCTATATAATGTACAGATAGTCTCTGACTTATAAAGAGGTCTCCTTCAGATGAATCCAACATAATTAAGTCAGTTCTGATATAAGTAGAATACCTTTTTTTTTTTTAAGGTTTTGTTATTATTGTCTTTTATTATTGGTTACAAATCTTATCTGGTATATATGTTTCATCTTGTATTATCTTGTGCAGCTCATTGCTTGAATTTTTCAGCAGCTGCAACATCAGTGCTTCCAGCTTCTCCCGTTACACATACATTATGTAAGCTGAAAGAAAAAGGGACAATTAATTTCAAGTGCGGTTCCTCCAACTTGAATATGTCATAAATTGGGGACTACGTGTATTTATTTCTCTTTCCTACTAGAATCTAAACTCACTGAAAACAGGAATTTTATTACTTTTGTTCACTGCTGTACTTCCAGAAGTGCTTTTATATAGTAGCACAATATACATTTGTAGAATGACCATTAAGCAAAACAAAACAAAAACTCACTTCCCTCGAGTTGTATCTGACTCCGAGCTACCCTTCCTTGGGTGTCCGAGGCAGTACCACTACAGAAGTAGATTTCCCGTTCTTCCTTCCAAGGAGTGGCTGGTGAATTTGAACCGCCAGCCTTCTGGTTAGCAGTCAAATACCTTAGGCACTACACTAATCAGACAATCCACTTCTGTAGTAATACCACCTCAGAAACCCAAAGAGGGGTCACTATGAGTCGGATAAGACTCCAGAGCAGTGAGAATGACCATGTTGTTTGTTGTTATGTGCTGTGGAGTCGTCCTGACTCATAGTGACCCCTCCTTAAGTTTCCAAGGTGATAACACTACGGAAGTAGATTGCCCAACGTTCCTTCTGAGGAGTGGCTGGTGGGTTTGAACCACCAGCCTTCTGGTTAGCAGTCAAGTGCCTCAGGCTCTATGCTACCAGAGCTCCTGAGAATGACCATAGTAATTCATTATTTTACAAAGTAACTATTCCATACCAAATATTTTGCTAGTGCTATGAAGCCAAGTAGTGCTAGGAGCTCTGGTAACTATTTCCGTAGTGATACTTCCTCGGAAACCGAGGAGGGGTCGCTATCAGTCGGGTCCGACCTGACGGCACATAACAACAACAACAACAATGAAGCCAAAGATGACAATTTCATGATTTTAGATTTCCTGTAGAAGAAAATTCTAGACTCAAAGAATTGGAAAGTATAGTGGCATTCTAATAAAGAGTATACACATACAGTGGTTTGAGACTTCACTGGAGGAAATGACTATTATGCCTGTAAAAATTAGAAAAGACCTCACAGAGCAATTTTCACTGAAATTTGATAGATAAGTAAGAAAAGCATAAGGTCATTATCATAGAAAGGGGAGTATATGAAATTCCTTTAAAAAACTGAACATTGTGTTTGGGCACTAAGTAGAAGTGAATAGCAACTAGAATATAGTTTAGCTGTGTGGGAGGGTCCGGAGCAGAAAAGATACGTTAAGAATAAGCTGCAGAG
>NW_006928496.1:0-531 GCF_000298275.1 Orycteropus afer afer
CCTCTAGCTCCAGTGGGCCAGGAGGAGGTGGCACATCCGAAGCTAAAGGGCGAGGTGTTTCCACCCAGCTTCTAGTGCCTCAAACCTGGAACTTGGACTTAAAACCTTTAAATGGTAAGAATATTTCCTGCTGGGTTTGGCCATCTCATTTGTGGTATATTCTTGTCAGAGTAGCACCAGAAACACAAATTAAAACGACAGAGTCTCTGTCACAAACATCAAGGTTACTATAACTAGGTAAGACAAGTGTTATGGATGGCATTGTGAGTGTGACCAGGTCACAGTAAGTGTAACTAGCTAAGAGTATTTTACCTAAGGATAAGGTCATTGTGACACCCATCCTTGTCCCTTTAACGAGCAAAGGTCAGTCCTACTACGGTCACTTTCACTGCCAACGGCATCTCCATAAGTATAACTAACGAAGATAAGGGTAGCTAAGGTGAGTGTCAGTGTGTCTATGATCCCAGTAACTGTAACTGGCTAATGTAACAATAACAAGCTACGGTCACTGTTGCTCTGACTAGTTTCTCT
>NW_006928496.1:1566-3176 GCF_000298275.1 Orycteropus afer afer
TCAGTGTGAACTGCATCACTGCAACTGGAATTAGCTAACATAAGTTTGCCTAAGGTCACTGTCCTTTTTGCCAGCATCCCCATGTCTTTAAGTAGCGAACATAAGTGAAGCAAAGGCACTGTCATTGAGAGCAGGGTCACCATAAATGTAAGCCTCTAAATCCAGTGTAGCTAGGGTCACATGTGTTTAACTAGCGAACGTAAGTGTAGCAAAGGTCACTGCCGTCGTGTCCATCGTCGGTATTAATGTAAGTCTCTAAGTCAAGAATAGGTTTGGTCACTATCACTCTGAATAGGACCACCTTAAGTGTAAGAATTTAAAATAAGTCTAGCTCAGGACACTGTACATGTTCCTAGAATCAGTGTAAACGTATCTAAGTCCAGTTCAGTGTAATTAAGGTTACTGTCAGTGTGATCAGTGTCACCATAAGTTTAAGTAGCATAGGTAAGTGTAGCTACGGTCATGGTCTCTGTGACCAGCATCACTGTAATCGTAAGGGGCTTAAGCAAGTGTAGCTAAGGTTTCTGTCCCTGTGAGCAGCACCAACGTATCTGTAACCAATTGCATTAAGTCTTGCTTAGGTCCCTGTCACTATGACTGACAATCCAGGAAATGTCAGCAGCTAAGGTATGTTTAGCAAAGGTCATTGTCTTTGGGACCAGCAACACCTTAACTGTAAATAGGAATGGAATGTCAAGTTAAGGACACTTTCAGTTTCAAAATGGTCATTGCAGTCATAACGAGCTAAGGTAAGTGTAGCTAAGGTTGCTGTCAGTGTGACCAGCATTGGCACCCCTGGAGTCACTTAAGGTAAGAGTAAGGTCTTTGTCACTGTGAGCAGCATCACCATACTTGTAGCTAGGTAACATAAATCTAAGCAAGGTCACGCTCAGTGTGTCCAGCAGCACCATAACTGGAAGTAGCTAAGATGAGTGTAGCTAAGTTCACTCTCAGTGTGACCAGCGTGACCATAAGTGGAGGTAAGAAGAAAGGAGGTCACTGTCAGTGTCAGCAGAGTTAACCTACCAATATCTAATTTAAATATACTGAAGGTCACTGTCACAGTGAGCAGCATCACCATAACTGTAACTAGCTAGACTAAGTCTCCTTATGGTCACTTACACTGCGACCAACGTGACCGGAAGTCTAACTAGACAACATCAGTATAGATAAAGTCTCTGGTGATGTGACCCGTGTGCTGTAAGTGAAACTGGGAGAGATAAGTCTAACAAAGATCACTGTTGTAGTGACCATCATCACCATAAGTGTAATGAGCTAATGTGATTGTAACAATGGTCACTGTCACTATAACTCGTGTCACCATAAGTGTAATTAGCTACGGCAAGTGGGAGTAAGGTCTCAGTTGTTGGATCCAGTGTCAATGTAACTGTAAGTAGTTAAGTGAAGGCAAAGTAAGGTGACAGTCCCATTGTCCACAATAAATGTAACTGTAAGGGCAAAGGTAAGTTTCACTGAGGGTATGACCACTATGACCAGCGACCTTCTAACTGTATCTCTCTAAAGGAAGTGGACCTAAGGTCACTGTCAGTTTGGGAAGCATCACCTTCACTGCACTTAGCTATGATCCGTCTAGCTAAAGTCACTGCTGT